>NW_025548266.1:0-82500 GCF_905237065.1 Salmo salar | reverse complement strand
TATTACCAAGGGGCTTTCTACTGGGCCCACCCATAACCACAGCCATACTCTGGACTGGTTATTACCAAGGGGCTTTCTATTGACATATCCTCTATTGTTGATGTTGCTTTCTCTGATCACCACTGGGGATGTTTACTACCTTGTTGCCAGTCCAAACGTTAATTAAATAAAAAAATTGTAAATTAAGGGCAAACATTGGTGCCGTAGCTCCAGTAAAGTTGAGAAAGGACACATCCAAACAGATAATGAGTCAGAAAACGAATACATTGAAGAGAAACTACAGAAAGGCAGAGGGAAAGTGGATGAAGTCAAAGTTGCAGGTCCATTATGATATTCTGAGAGAGAATCATGTATAACAAGTCCTGTCTAGTTAATATATGTTACCCCTTGGCAGGGTTATCAGTCCTGTCTAGTTAATATATGTTACCCCTTGGCAGGGTTATCAGTCCTGTCTAGTTAATATATGTTACCCCTTGGCAGGGTTATCAGTCCTGTCTAGTTAATATATATTACCCCTTGGCAGGGTTATCAGTCTGTCTAGTTAATATATGTTACCCCTTGGCAGGGTTATCAGTCCTGTCTAGTTAATATATGTTACCCCTTGGCAGGGTTATCAGTCCTGTCTAGTTAATATATGTTACCCCTTGGCAGGGTTATCAGTCCTGTACTGTCTAGTTAATATATATTACCCCTTGGCAGGGTTATCAGTCCTGTCTAGTTAATATATGTTACCCCTTGGCAGGGTTATCAGTCCTGTCTAGTTAATATATGTTACCCCTTGGCAGGGTTATCAGTCCTGTCTAGTTAATATATGTTACCCCTTGGCAGGGTTATCAGTCCTGTCTAGTTAATATATGTTACCCCTTGGCAGGGTTATCAGTCCTGTCTAGTTAATATATGTTACCCCTTGGCAGGGTTATCAGTCCTGTCTAGTTAATATATGTTACCCCTTGGCAGGGTTATCAGTCCTGTCTAGTTAATATATGTTACCCCTTGGCAGGGTTATCAGTCCTGTCTAGTTAATATATGTTACCCCTTGGCAGGGTTATCAGTCCTGTCTAGTTAATATATGTTACCCCTTGGCAGGGTTATCAGTCCTGTACTGTCCAGTTAATATATGTTACCCCTTGGCAGGGTTATCAGTCCTGTCCTGTCTAGTTAATATATGTTACCCCTTGGCAGGGTTATCAGTCCTGTCTAGTTAATATATGTTACCCCTTGGCAGGGTTATCAGTCCTGTCTAGTTAATATATGTTACCCCTTGGCAGGGTTATCAGTCCTGTCTAGTTAATATATGTTACCCCTTGGCAGGGTTATCAGTCCTGTACTGTCCAGTTAATATATGTTACCCCTTGGCAGGGTTATCAGTCCTGTCCTGTCTAGTTAATATATGTTACCCCTTGGCAGGGTTATCAGTCCTGTCTAGTTAATATATGTTACCCCTTGGCAGGGTTATCAGTCCTGTACTGTCTAGTTAATATATGTTACCCCTTGGCAGGGTTAGAAGTCCTGTACTGTCTGGTTAATATATATTACCCCTTGGCAGGGTTATCAGTCGTGTACTGTCTAGTTAATATATGTTACCCCTTGGCAGGGTTATCAGTCCTGTACTGTCTAGTTAATATATGTTACCCCTTGGCAGGGTTATCAGTCCTGTACTGTCTAGTTAATATATGTTACCCCTTGGCAGGGTTATCAGTCCTGTACTGTCTAGTTAATATATGTTACCCCTTGGCAGGGTTATCAGTCCTGTCTAGTTAATATATGTTACCCCTTGGCAGGGTTATCAGTCCTGTACTGTCTAGTTAATATATGTTACCCCTTGGCAGGGTTATCAGTCCTGTCTAGTTAATATATGTTACCCCTTGGCAGGGTTATCAGTCCTGTACTGTCCAGTTAATATATGTTACCCCTTGGCAGGGTTATCAGTCCTGTACTGTCTAGTTAATATATGTTACCCCTTGGCAGGGTTATCAGTCCTGTCTAGTTAATATATGTAAAAATCCTAGGTGTTATTTTAGAGTCTCAACTAAATTTCGAGTCACACGTTAGGAATGTGACCAAAATAGCTTTTTACCACCTGAGGAACGTTGCCAAGTTGCAGCCGTTTCTCTCTCAGGCTGATACAGAGACTCATCCATGCTTTTATTACAAACAGGCTTGACTACTGTAATGCTCTCCTGTCTGGTCTACCCAAGAAAGCCATTGATCAACTGCTAAACATACAGAATGCTGCAGGGTACTGACCAAGACCAGACAGAGAACACATTACACCGGTTTTAAGGTCTCTGTACTGTAAAACATACAGAATGCTGCAGGGTACTGACCAAGACCAGACAGAGAACACATTACACCGGTTTTAAGGTCTCTTTACTGGCTGCCTGTCAGTTTTAGAATTTATTGTTTTTTAAATCAATCCACGATTGTGCACCCCAATACATGTCAGACATGCTTTTAACTTATGTCCCCAGTAGGTCCCTCAGGTCCTCTGGCCTTTTAACTATCCCAAAGCCTAGGACCAGGAGGCATGGAGAGACCGCCTTTAGTTACTATGCCCCCAGCCTCTGGAATAGCCTGACAGAGAATCTGAGGGGGGGGGGGGGCTGAAACTGTAGAAATATTTTAAAGAGATCTTAAAACACGAACAGTTGAATTCGGAAGTTTACATACACTTAGGTTGGAGTCATTAAAACTTGTTTTTCAACCACTCCACACATTTCTTGTTAACAAACTATAGTTTTGCCAAGTTGGTTAGGACATCTACTTTGTGCATGACATGAGTAATTTTTCCAATTGTTTACAGACAGATTATTTCACTTATAATTCACTGTATCACAATTCCAGTGGGTCAGAAGTTTACATTCACTAAGTTGACTGTGCCTTTAAACAGCTTGGAAAATTCCAGAAAATTATGTCATGGCTTTAGAAGCTTCTGATTGGCTAATGACATAATTTGAGTCAATTGGAGGTGTACCTGTGGATGTATTTCAAGGCCTACCTTCAAACTCAGTGTCTCTTTGCTTGACATCATGGGAAAATCAAAAGAAATCAGCCCAGACCTAAAAAAAACTATTGTAGACCTCCACAAGTCTGGTTCATCCTTGGGAGCAATTTCCAAAAGCCTGAAAGTACCAGGTTCATCTGTACAAACAATAGTATGCAAGTATAAACACCATGGGACCACACAGCCGTCATACCGCTTAGGAAGGAGACGCGTTCTGTCTCTTAGAGATAAACGTAATTTGGTGCGAAAAGTGCAAATCAATCCCAGAACAACAGCAAAGGACCTTGTGAAGATGCTTGAGGACACAGGAACAAAAGTATCTATATCCACAGTAAAACGAGTCCTATATCAACATAACCTGAAAGGTCGCTCAGCAAGGAAGAAGCCACTGCTCCAAAACCGCCATAAAAAAGCCAGACTACGGTTTGCAACTGCACATGGGGACAAAGATTGTACTTTTTGGAGAAATGTCCTCTGGTCTGATGAAACAAAAATAGAACTGTTTGGCCATAATGACCATCGTTATGTCTGGAGGAAAAGGGGGAGGCTTGCAAGCCGAAGAACACCATCCCAACCGTGAAGCACGGGGGTGGCAGCATCATGTTGTGGGGGTGCTTTGCTGCAGGAGGGACTGGTGCACTTCACAAAATAGATGACATCATGAAGTCATCATTCACAACAGGCTACATCCTTAATTTATTTGATCTATTTATTTATTTTACCGTTATTTTACTAGGCAAGTTGACTGAGAACACGTTCTCATTTACAGCAACGACCTGGGGAATAGTTACAGGGGATGAATGAGACAATTGTAAACTGGGGATGATTAGGTGGCCATGATGGTATGAGGGACAGCTGGGAAATTTAGCCAGGACACCGGGGTTAACACCCCTACTCTTACGATAAGTGCCATGGGAACTTTTAACGTCCCATCCGAACAACAATCACAACATTATACATCATTCATAACAAATACAATATGCTACATCATTCATAACACAACATGCTACATCATTCATAACACAACATGCTACATCATTCATAACACAACATGCTACATCATTCATAACACAACATGCTACATCATTCACAACACAACATGCTACATCATTCATAACACAACATGCTACATCATTCATAACAAACACAACATGCTACATCATTCATTACAAACACAACATGATACATCATTCATAAAACACAACATGCTACATCATTCACAACACAACATGCTACATCATTCATAACAAACACAACATGCTACATCATTCATAAAACACAACATGCTACATCATTCACAACACAACATGCTACATCATTCATAACAAACACAACATGCTACATCATTCACAACACAACATGCTACATCATTCATAACAAACACAACATGCTATATCATTCATAACAAACACAACATGCTACATCATTCATAACACAACATGCTACATCATTCATAACAAACACAACATGCTACATCATTCATAACAAACACAACATTCTACATCATTCATAATACAACATGCTTCATCATCCATAACACAACATGCTACATCATTCATAACAAACACAACATGCTACATCATTCATAACAAACACAACATGCTACATCCTTCATAGCAAACATAACATGCTACATCCTTCATAGCAAACACAACATGCTACATCATTCATAACACAACATGCGACATCATTCATAACACAACACAACATGCTACATCATTAATAACACAACATGCTACATCATTCATAACACTACATGCTACATCATTCATAACACAACATGCTACATCATTCATAACACAACATGCTACATCATTTATAACACAACATGCTACATCATTCATAACACTACATGCTACATCATTCATAACAAACACAACAGGCTACATCATTCATAACACAACATGCTACATCATTCATAACACAACATGCTACAATATTCATAACACAACATGCTACATCATTCATAACACTACATGCTACATCATTCATAACACAACATGCTACATCATTCATAACACAACATGCTACATTATTCATAACACAACATGCTACATCATTCACAACAAACACAACATGCTACATCATGCATAACAAACACAACATGCTACATCATTCATAACACAACATGCTACGTCATTCATAACAAACACTACATGCTACATCATTCATAACAAACACTACATGCTACATCATTCATAACAAACACAACATGCTACATCATTCATAACACAACATGCTACATCATTCATAACACAACACTACATGCTACATCATTCATATCAAATACAACATGCTACATCATTCATAACAAACACAACATGCTACATCATTCATAACACAACACAACATGCTACATCATTCATAACACAACATGCTAGATCATTCATAACACAACATGCTACATCATTCATAGCACAACATGCTACATCATTCATAACACAACATGCTACATCATTCATAACACACACAACATGCTACATAATTCATAACACAACATGCTACATCCTTCATAACACAACATGCTACATCATTCATAACAAACACAACATGCTACATCATTCATAACACAACATGCTAAATCATTCATAACAAACACAACATGCTACATCATTCATAACACAACATGCTACATCATTCATAACACAACACAACATGCTACATCATTCATAACAAACACAACATAAATTTTGAAGTTAAGGATGAATTTATGGTTATATATACAGTGATATGGACCTACCTCAGTCTGTACATTAGGGTTAGTAATACAGTGATATGGACCTACCTCAGTCTGTACATTAGGGTTAGTGATACAGTGATATGGACCTACCTCAGTCTGTACATTAGGGTTAGTGATACAGTGATATGGACCTACCTCAGTCTGTACATTAGGGTTAGTGATACAGTGATCTGGACCTACCTCAGTCTGTACATTAGGGTTAGTGATACAGTGATATGGACCTACCTCAGTCTGTACGTTAGGGTTAGTGATACAGTGATATGGACCTACCTCAGTCTGTACATTAGGGTTAGTGATACAGTGATATGGACCTACCTCAGTCTGTACATTAGGGTTAGTAATACAGTGATATGGACCTACCTCAGTCTGTACATTAGGGTTAGTGATACAGTGATATGGACCTACCTCAGTCTGTACGTTACGTCCCTGGGTCCAGATACCTAAAGTACACACAGATTACATTTATTAATATCGCTATATGTAACTTTTTGAGCAACCCAACAAAATCCACATAGAAATGTGTTATAGATCTGTCATATTGCTTTAAAGCCAATCTAAGTAGTGGTAGATCTGTTCTTTGTGAGCTATTTCTATGCTTCCAGTTCTTAAGTTTTGTTTTTGCATCTTTTGAAAAGAGCTGAAACAACAATATTTTTGGTTATATAAAACACAGTGGTTTAGATGGTACAATGATTATCTACATTATACAGAGAGGTTCAATTGTAAATCAGAACAAAAAGTGTCTGTCTGTCTGTCTGTCTGTCTGTCTGTCTGTCTGTCTGTCTGTCTGTCTGTCTGTCTGTCTGTCTGTGAGTCTGTCTGTCTGTCTGTCTGTCTGTCTGTCTGTCTGTCTGTCTGTCTGTCTGTCTGTCTGTCTGTCTGTCTGTCTGTCTGTCTGTCTGTCTGTCTGTCTGTCTGTCTGTGAGTCTGTCTGTGAGTCTGTCTGTCTGTCTGTCTGTCTGTCTGTCTGTCTGTCTGTCTGTCTGTCTGTCTGTCTGTCTGTCTGTCTGTCTGTCTGTCTGTCTGTCTGTCTGTCTGTCTGTCTGTGAGTCTGTCTGTCTGTCTGTCTGTCTGTCTGTGAGTCTGTCTGTCTGTCTGTGAGTAGACAGGGTCTGGAACGACCTTCTGACCTGTATCTCTGTCTCTCTGTCTTCACTGCTGAGTAGACAGGGTCTGGAACGACGTTCTCTGAAAGAAACACATAAATAGGTCACAACTATTGTTAAAAACACGGTAAAAACATATTATTTACTCCAGAAAGATGAGGGGAGTGTTGTTGGTCTCTCCCTTCTTCCTACCTCTCCTCCTGTTGTGTTGTCTCTTCTCTGTGTGGTTGATGTCAGCATAGGTCACATCACCTGGACCAGATCCACCTGGAACTAAACACAGGAGAGAGAGAGAGGATATTAACACAGACTGGACCAGATCCACCTGGAACTAAACACAGGAGAGAGAGAGAGGATATTAACACAGACTGGACCAGATCCACCTGGAACTAAACACAGGAGAGAGAGAGAGGATATTAACACAGACTGGACCAGATCCACCTGGAACTAAACACAGGAGAGAGAGAGAGGATATTAACACAGATTGGACCAGATCCACCTGGAACTAAACACAGGAGAGAGAGAGAGGATATTAACACAGACTGGACCAGATCCAGCTGGAACTAAACACAGAAGAGAGAGAGGATATTAACTCAGACTGGACCAGATCCACCTGGAACTAAACACAGGAGAGAGAGAGGATATTAACACAGACTGGACCAGATCCACCTGGAACTAAACACAGGAGAGAGAGAGAGAGGATATTAACACAGACTGGACCAGATCCACCTGGAACTAAACACAGGAGAGAGAGAGGATATTAACACAGACTGGACCAGATCCACCTGGAACTAAACACAGGAGAGAGAGAGGATATTAACACAGACTGGACCAGATCCACCTGGAACTAAACACAGGAGAGAGAGAGGATATTAACACAGACTGGACCAGATCCACCTGGAACTAAACAGAGGAGAGAGAGAGGATATTAACATCTGTGGTGTTATAGTGTTATTCAGTATTACAGTACCTGTGGTGTTATACAGTATTACAGTACCTGTGGTGTTATAGTGTTATACAGTACTACAGTACCTGTGGTGTTATAGTGTTATACAGTACTACAGTACCTGTGGTGTTATACAGTACTACAGTACCTGTGGTGTTATAGTGTTATACAGTACTACAGTACCTGTGGTGTTATAGTGTTATACAGTACTACAGTACCTGTGGTGTTATAGTGTTATACAGTACTACAGTACCTGTGGTGTTATAGTGTTATACAGTACTACAGTACCTGTGGTGTTATAGTGTTATACAGTATTACAGTACCTGTGGTGTTATAGTGTTATACAGTACTACAGTACCTGTGGTGTTATAGTGTTATTCAGTACTACAGTACCTGTGGTGTTGGAGGTCTTCACTGCAGAGTAGACTGGATCAGCTCCTGGAGACTTCTCTGGAGGAGACGAGACAATGGGTTAAAGACATAAAGACACTGTACTGTGTGTGTGTGTGTGTGTGTGTGTGTGTGTGTGTGTGTGTGTGTGTGTGTGTGTGTGTGTGTGTGTGTGGGTGTTTGTGTGTGTGTGTGTGTGTGTGTGTACCTCTCCTTCTCCTGGGTTCTGGGTCCTGTGTGATTCTGACGTCAGCATAGGTAACATCTCTGGGTTCAGCTGCTACATGTTTGTTCCTCTTCTTGCAGAACAGGACCAGTAGAATGATCAGAGAGATGGCGAGAGCAGCCACCAACCCAGAGACAGACAGAGGGAGGATGAGAGAGGAGGGGAGGAGAGAGGAGGGAGGAGAGACGGGGGGAGAGGAGGATGGAGTGAAGGAGGATGAGGGACTATTATCTGGGGAAAAAGTAGAAAACAAAAGAGAATTACACATTTAGGACAGCACTAGAAAAAACTGTCCTTAAACTATGATTTAAATATCTACATTCAATATGAAAAATGATCATCATTAGTAAAACTATCGGTTTCTATTTCTTTTCCTGTTTTTTGCTAAAAGTAAACATTCAGCCTCTGCCCCCTATTTACATGAAATGGTTCGGTGCTGCCCCCAACACAGGTACTTGCTAGCAGTGATTTGTCGAAGAAAAATCTTCCAAAAAACGAAAAGAAAGAAAAGAGGCCGAAGGAAGGTGTAGTCCGTGAGTGGAGGAAATTAAAATAGGCTACTTTTGCTCCCATAACATTAGTTGCTTCACAGAACATTTGGAGTTTTCATTACGCTCCTCTTTTAGCTATTCATACTAAATCTGCATTATTAGTGTTATACTTTCACAGCTCACTGTCAGTAAATATTATACAGTAAATATTGGACTACAAAAGAGTTGCAAAGGTAGAGTTTTTTAAAGCTTTGAGTGGGTCAATTGGGTTCTGGTGGTTACCAATATGATATCTTTTCATGGGGCCCAAAATCCCTGACGGTGCCCCTGTGTAGTATATCATACTATATTGAAATGGAAAAGGGTTAAATGTTGTATCTTATAACTCTCACCTGTCACAGTAATCCAGCTCTCTGGTGATTCTCCTTCAGAGTTGGTACACTTGTAGAGTCCTTCATCTGACTTGGATACTGCAGGGATGGTCATCTCTCCTGTAGTCTCAGTCCTGATGAGGGATCCATCTTTGTAGAAATCAGCTGTGAGGTCAGAGGGAGTTCCCTGATATCTGCAGCGCAGAGTCACAGAATCTCCCCCAGTCACAGGAAGGGCAGGGCTCTCCAGGATCACAGCTCCATCTGTATATAATATATAAACATCATATATAAACAGGGCTCTCCAGGATCACAGCTCCAGCTGTATATAATATATAAACATCATATATAAACAGGTCTCTCCAGGATCACAGCACCAGCTGTATATAATATATAAACATCATATATAAACAGGGCTCTCCAGGATCACAGCTCCAGCTGTATATAATATATAAACATCATATATAAACAGGTCTCTCCAGGATCACAGCTCCAGCTGTATATAATATATAAACATCATATATAAACAGGGCTCTCCAGGATCACAGCTCCAGCTGTATATAATATATAAACATCATATATAAACAGGTCTCTCCAGGATCACAGCACCAGCTGTATATAATATATAAACATCATATATAAACAGGGCTCTCCAGGATCACAGCTCCAGCTGTATATAATATATAAACATCATATATAAACAGGGCTCTCCAGGATCACAGCTCCAGCTGTATATAATATATAAACATCATATATAAACAGGGCTCTCCAGGATCACAGCTCCAGCTGTATATAATATATAAACATCATATATAAACAGGTCTCTCCAGGATCACAGCTCCAGCTGTATATAATATATAAACATCATATATAAACAGGTCTCTCCAGGATCACAGCTCCAGCTGTATATAATATATAAACATCATATATAAACAGGTCTCTCCAGGATCACAGCACCAGCTGTATATAATATATAAACATCATATATAAACAGGGCTCTCCAGGATCACAGCTCCAGCTGTATATAATATATAAACATCATATATAAACAGGTCTCTCCAGGATCCCAGCACCAGCTGTATATAATATATAAACATCATATATAAACATAACATCAGCTATCTGAAACCAGATGAACCACTAAACACTATATTGTTAGTAGATGGTGTTTGTGGACATACCATGTACTGTGATGTTGACAGCATTGCTGTGTTCTCCAGACCCAGACTCACACCAGTACACTCCACTGTCTGATGTTATTAGTGACGTGATGCATGAAGACCCTTGTTGTTTCCCCCAGTCAGTATTACACTCTGAAAGGATTCCTCTCGATGTGTTCCTCACCACTCTCCATCCAGTAGAGTTCCCCTGAACCTCACAGCTCAGAGAGACAGACTCATATTCAAAGAACTGAGATCTGTCAGGACTGACACTCAGAGAGGCTGGAACAGAGAGATCTGAGAAAGAGAGAGCAAGACACACACAATTATACCCAATCAAATCATGAGAAAACAAAAAGATAACTACTTGACACATTGGAAAGAATTAACAAAACAAAATTTGTAAACTAGAATGCTATTTGTCCCTAAACAGAGAGTACACAGAGGCAGAATACCTGACCACTGTGACTGACCCAAACTTAAGGAAAGCTTTTACTAGGTACAGACTCAGTGAGCATAGCCTTGCTATTGAGAAAGGCCGTCATAGTCAGACCTGGCTCTCAAGAGAAGACAGGCTATGAGCAACACTGCCCACAAAATGAGGTGGAAACTGAGCTGCACTTCCTAATCTCCTGCCCAATATATAACCATATTAGAGACACATATTTCCCTCAGATTACACAGACCCACAAATAATTTAAAAACAAACCCAATCTTGATAAACTCCCATATCTACTGGGTGAAATACCACAGTGTTTGATCACAGCAGCAAGATACGTGACCTGTGGCCACAAGAAAAGGTCAACCAGTGAAGAACAAACACCATTGTAAATACAACCCATATTTATGTTTATTCATTTTCCCTTTTGTACTTTAACCATTTGCCCATAATGACAATTTAAATGTCTCTATTCCTTTGTAACATTTGTGAGTGTAATGTTTACTGTACATTTTTTAATTGTTTATTTTCCTTTTGTTTATGATCTGTTTCACTTGCTTTGGAAATGTTAACATATGTTTCCCATGCCAATAAAGCCCCCTTAAATTGACTTGAAAGAGAGAGAAGATCTGTCTGATAGCTGTACTATTGTAATATATTCCAAAGTATCACATCTGAGTTAAACTTTGATTTGTTCTACCAGTCTACACCAGATTCAGATTCAGGCTCCCAAGGATCACAGCTCCAGCTGTATATAATATATAAACATCATATATAAACAGGGCTCTCCAGGATCACAGCTCCAGCTGTATATAATATATAAACAGGTCTCTCCAGGATCCCAGCTCCAGCTGTATATAATATATAAACATCATATATAAACAGGTCTCTCCAGGATCACAGCACCAGCTGTATATAATATATAAACATCATATATAAACAGGTCTCTCCAGGATCACAGCTCCAGCTGTATATAATATATAAACATCATATATAAACAGGTCTCTCCAGGATCACAGCACCAGCTGTATATAATATATAAACATAATTTATAAACAGGTCTCTCCAGGATCACAGCACCAGCTGTATATAATATATAAACATAATTTATAAACAGGTCTCTCCAGGATCACAGCTCCAGCTGTATATAATATATAAACATAATTTATAAACAGGTCTCTCCAGGATCACAGCACCAGCTGTATATAATATATAAACAGGTCTCTCCAGGATCACAGCTCCAGCTGTATATAATATATAAACATCATATATAAACAGGTCTCTCCAGGATCACAGCTCCAGCTGTATATAATATATAAACATAATATATAAACAGGTCTCTCCAGGATCACAGCACCAGCTGTATCTAATATATAAACATCATATATAAACAGGGCTCTCCAGGATCACAGCTCCAGCTGTATATAATATATAAACATCATATATAAACAGGTCTCTCCAGGATCACAGCTCCAGCTGTATATAATATATAAACATCATATATAAACAGGTCTCTCCAGGATCACAGCACCAGCTGTATATAATATATAAACATCATATATAAACAGGTCTCTCCAGGATCACAGCACCAGCTGTATATAATATATAAACAGGTCTCTCCAGGATCACAGCTCCAGCTGTATATAATATATAAACATCATATATAAACAGGTCTCTCCAGGATCACAGCTCCAGCTGTATATAATATATAAACATCATATATAAACAGGTCTCTCCAGGATCACAGCTCCAGCTGTATATAATATATAAACATCATATATAAACAGGGCTCTCCAGGATCACAGCACCAGCTGTATATAATATATAAACATCATATATAAACAGGTCTCTCCAGGATCACAGCACCAGCTGTATATAATATATAAACAGGTCTCTCCAGGATCACAGCTCCAGCTGTATATAATATATAAACATCATATATAAACAGGTCTCTCCAGGATCACAGCACCAGCTGTATATAATATATAAACATCATATATAAACAGGTCTCTCCAGGATCACAGCTCCAGCTGTATATAATATATAAACATCATATATAAACAGGTCTCTCCAGGATCACAGCTCCAGCTGTATATAATATATAAACATCATATATAAACAGGGCTCTCCAGGATCACAGCTCCAGCTGTATCTAATATATAAACATCATATATAAACAGGTCTCTCCAGGATCACAGCACCAGCTGTATATAATATATAAACAGGTCTCTCCAGGATCACAGCACCAGCTGTATATAATATATAAACATCATATATAAACAGGTCTCTCCAGGATCACAGCTCCAGCTGTATATAATATATAAACATCATATATAAACAGGTCTCTCCAGGATCACAGCTCCAGCTGTATCTAATATATAAACATCATATATAAACATAACATCAGCTATCTGAAACCAGATGAACCACTAAACACTATAATGTTAGTAGATGGTGTTTGTGGACATACCAGGTACTGTGATGTTGACAGCATTGCTGTGTTCTCCAGACCCAGACTCACACCAGTACACTCCACTGTCTGATGTTATTAGTGATACAATGCATGAAGACCCTTGTTGTTTTCCCCAGTCAGTATTACACTCTGAAAGGATTACTCTCGATGTGTTCCTCACCACTCTCCATCCAGTAGAGTTCCCCTGAACCTCACAGCTCAGAGAGACAGACTCATATTCAAAGAACTGAGATCTGTCAGGACTGACAATCAGAGATGCTGGAAGAGAGAGATCTGGGGGGGAGAGAGAGAGAGAAGGGAGAGATAAAATGTGATTATATAAATAAATGACATAACGTTTATATAAAGCAAAGATAGAGAGGTCATGAGAAGATGAGCTCCTGAATCTTTCAGCATTTCTTTTTTTTACCAAAATGTAAAATAAACTTAATAAAAAATGTCAAGGACACAAGATACACACAACATTCACTCCAAACCTACAACCTGATTTTGGACAAAATACCTGGAAGGATTCTACTTTTTACTACCAAGGATTCTTACTACCAAGGATTCTACTACCAAGGATTCTACTACCAAGGATTCTACTACCAAGGATTCTTCTACCAAGGATTCTACTACCAAGGATTCTACTACCAAGGATTCTTACTACCAAGGATTCTACTACCAAGGATTCTACTACCAAGGATTCTACTACCAAGGATTCTTACTACCAAGGATTCTCCTACCAAGGATTCTACTACCAAGGATTCTTACTACCAAGGATTCTACTACCAAGGATTCTTCTACCAAGGATTCTTCTACCAAGGATTCTACTACCAAGGATTCTTCTATCAAGGATTCTACTACCAAGGATTCTACTACCAAGGATTCTACTACCAAGGATTCTTACTACCAAGGATTCTACTACCAAGGATTCTACTACCAAGGATTCTTCTACCAAGGATTCTACTACCAAGGATTCTACTACCAAGGATTCTACTACCAAGGATTCTACTACCAAGGATTCTTCTACCAAGGATTCTTCTACCAAGGATTCTACTACCAAGGATTCTTCTAACAAGGATTCTACTACCAATGATTCTTACTACCAAGGATTCTACTACCAAGGATTATTTCTACCAAGGGATTCTTACTACCAAGGATTCTTCTACCAAGGATTCTACTACCAAGGATTCTACTACCAAGGATTCTACTACCAAGGATTCTTCTACCAAGGATTCTTACCACCAAGGATTCTACTACCAAGGATTCTACTACCAAGGATTCTTCTACCAAGGATTCTACTACCAAGGATTCTACTACCAAGGATTCTACTACCAAGGATTCTACTACCAAGGATTCTACAACCAAGGATTCTACTACCAAGTATTCTACTACCAAGGATTCTTCTACCAAGGATTCTTACTACCAAGGATTCTACTACCAAGGATTCTACTACCAAGGATTCTACTACCAAGGATTCTACTGCCAAGGATTCTACTACCAAGGATTCTACTACCAAGGATTCTTACTCCCAAGGATTCTACTACCAAGGATTCTTACTACCAAGGATTCTACTACCAAGGATTCTACTACCAAGGATTCTTACTACCAAGGATTCTACTACCAAGGATTCTTACTACCAAGGATTCTAACTACCAAGGATTCTACTACCAAGGATTCTACTACCAAGGATTCTACTACCAAGGATTCTAACTACCAAGGATTCTACTACCAAGGATTCTACTACCAAGGATTCTTACTGCCAAGGATTCTACTACCAAGGATTTTACTACCAAGGATTCTACTACCAAGGATTCTACTACCAAGGATTCTACTACCAAGGATTCTTCTACCAAGGATTCTACTGCCAAGGATTCTTCTACCAAGGATTCTACTACCAAGGATTCTACTACCAAGGATTCTACTACCAAGGATTCTTCTACCAAGGATTCTACTACCAAGGATTCTACTACCAAGGATTCTTCTACCAAGGATTCTTACTAACAAGGATTCTACTACCAAGGATTCTACTACCAAGGATTCTTCTACCAAGGATTCTTACTAACAAGGATTCTACTACCAAGGATTCTACTACCAAGGATTCTACTACCAAGGATTCTTACTGCCAAGGATTCTACTACCAAGGATTCTTCTACCAAGGATTCTACTACCAAGGATTCTTACACCAAGGATTCTACTACCAAGGATTCTACTACCAAGGATTCTACTACCAAGGATTCTACTACCAAGGATTCTTCTACCAAGGATTCTACTACCAAGGATTCTACTACCAAGGATTCTTCTACCAAGGATTCTTACTAACAAGGATTCTACTACCAAGGATTCTACTACCAAGGATTCTACTACCAAGGATTCTTCTACCAAGGATTCTACTACCAAGGATTCTACTACCAAGGATTCTACTACCAAGGATTCTACTACCAAGGATTCTTCTACCAAGGATTCTACTACCAAGGATTCTACTACCAAGGATTCTACTAGCAAGGATTCTTCTACCAAGGATTCTACTACCAAGGACTATCCAGCAAACTTTCTGACAAACCAATAACCAGCAATAGAAGTGCAACAGAAACCTGAAAATATAATCCAACTTGGACTGTAATGTTCAGTCTGAAGCACATTTTAAATCCAATAAGAAAAAGACATGACAAAAATCTATTTTAATTTATAAGGCTACCAAGCTTGCTAGGACAGAACAGATCCGACTGCAACTTCAATTAGCACTGAGGTGTGAAGTGAGAGGTGTCAAAGCCCTTGAGCCCAAACATGGCAGGTGAGTTTCACAACCTCCCCTTTGACGCCCCTTGCTCCATGGCTTACCCTTATGCAGACGTCACCACAGTATAGTAAACCGTGAATATGAAAAATCAAAAGGCATGGAAATAGTACAAAAATAATCTCCTCATGGGCAATCCAGAATGTATTTTTGCTGACTGCTACAAAAATGGAAATTTAAGCAACTTATTAATCTTCCACACAGACCATCCCCTGGTACGGCACAGTGCTATACTCTTAGACCATCCCCTGGAATGGCACAGTGCTATACTCTTAGACCATCCCCTGGTATGGCACAGTGCTACTCTCTTACCACTGCGCCATGGAGAACCTTTTTTGGTTGAAGGGAGAACTCTTACCACTCAGCTGGAGGTAAGGCAGGTGGAGCTGGAACAGCAGGTCAACACAGTCCATTCAACCAGACCCAGACAACAGTCCAGCACAACAACACCCCTCAACCAGACCCAGACAACAGTCCAGCACAACAACACCCCTCAACCAGACCCAGACAACAGTCCAGCACAACAACACCCCTCAACCAGACACAGACAACAGTCCAGCCCAACAACACCCCATCAAGCCAACAGAACAACTTCAGACCTGAACACTCTTAGAAAAAAGGGTTCCAAATGGGTTCTTCAGCTGTCCCCATAGGAGAAGCCTTTTTGGTTCCAGGTAAAACCATTTTTGGTTCCATGTAAAACTCTGTGGAAAGGGTTCTACATGGGAACCAAAATTATTATAGCTGAAGCCAGAAGGGGTTCTTCAAAGGGGTCAGAAGAAGAACCCTTTTAGGGTCCAGATAGCACCTTTTTTTCTTAGAGTGCATCACAGCCAACCTGTTTAGGATAGGGGGCAGTATTGACACGGCTGGATAAAAAACGTACCCGATTTAATCTGGTTACCACTCCTACCCAGTAACTAGAATATGCATATACTTATTACATATGGATAGAAAACACCCTAAAGTAGCGCGTTTGGGTAGTGGCTGGTTACAGTACTGTGAGACTCAGGCACGTGCCCGTGTTGACCGAAAGCTTTGTTTACTTTCCTCAGTTTAGCTAAATGGACATTCCCGGTCGGAATATTATCGCTTTTCTACGAGAAAAATGGCATAAAAATGGATTTTAAACAGCGGTTGACATGCTTCGAAGTACGGTAATGTAATATTTAGATTTTTTTTGTCACGAATTGCGCCATGCGCGCGACCCTGATTTACCTACGTAACAGCCACTTGAAGCCTGTGGCGCGATTTTCAAAACCTTAAAAATCCTATTACTTCAATTTCTCAAACATATGACTATTTTACAGCCATTTAAAGACAAGACTCTCGTTAATCTAACCACACTGTCCGATTTCAAAAAGGCTTTACAACGAAAGCAAAACATTAGATTATGTCAGCAGAGTACCAAGCCAGAAATAATCAGACACCCATTTTTCAAGCCAGCATATAATGTCACCAAAACCCAGAAGACAGCTAAATGCAGCACTCACCTTTGATGATCTTCATCAGATGACAACCCTAGGACATTATGTTATACAATACATGCATGTTTTGTTCAATCAAGTTCATATTTATATCAAAAACCAGCTTTTTACATTAGCATGTGACGTTCAGAACTAGCATACCCCCCGCAAACTTCCGGGGAATTCGCTAACATTTTACTAAATTACTCACGATAAACGTTCACAAAAAGCATAACAATTATTTTAAGAATTATAGATACAGACCTCCTCTATGCACTCGATATGTCCGATTTTAAAATAGCTTTTTGGTGAAAGCACATTTTGCAATATTCTATGTTTTTTATCCAGCCGTGTCAATGCTGCCCCCTAGCCCTAACAGGTTAAGGTAGAGGCTTCATATTCAGGATTCTGTTTATGCCTACCCCAAAGACAACGTGTGTTGAGTAAGAGCTTCCTGTGACAACCGGAAGTGGTTAAAAACAGCCTAGAGCTATTGTCATATAACCTGCACATAGTGAAAATAACGCAACTCAACCATGTGTCATTCAGTCAATTCTTAAGGTAGAGACTTCATATTCAGGATTCTGTTTATGCCTACCCCAAAGACAACGTGTGTTGAGTAAGAGCTTCCTGTGACAACCGGAAGTGGTTAAAAACAGCCTAGAGCTATTGTCATATGGCCAACCTGCACATAGTGAAAATCACGCAACTCAACCATGTGTCATTCAGTCAATTCTTAAGGTAGAGACTTCATATTCAGGATTCTGTCTATGCCTACCCCAAAGACAACGTGTGTCTATTCTTTTTGCAAAAAAAACTAAAACACACACACACAGCTTGGCCATAGGGACATAGTATGGGGCTTAGAGGCTTATACTGCCTTCAACAGTTACTTTCGTTCAAACGATTCAAGAACCGTCAGACCTAGAGCTCCAAAATTTTAGAAACCTGTTCTAGAGCTCAAGTCGATAGTGCACGCTGATTTATGTGGCTCTAGAAGGTTCTCAGACCGAGAAACAGCCTCGTGCATTTGCAATATGTTCAATTCATTTTGAATATCACGGACATGGCAACATGTAGAAATGTCCCAGAGTCGCAAGACTAGGTGCATTGAAACCGCCTCGGCCCATAGAGACGGACCCCAATGTCTCTGTCCGATAGCTCATTCAGGGACCCCGTAGTAACGCCCTGAAAAAGTGGATTTTCAGCACCAATTAAGGCCATTGCTCGGGCACCGAATGACCTATCAAGCCAAAACTTGGGATTCGGGGTCGCCTCACATAGGCCTACACATATTGTCAGAGCTGGACCCGCAGCTATAACATAACTATGTGTTTTATGTTTTTTTATGGTTAAAATTGAAAGCGCTGTGAATTATGGGCCTTCTCTGACATATGTGATAGTTGGCTTCTATACGAGTTGGAAAAAGTGGATTTGGTGTCAGATGGTATCAGTTTGGTGTCAGAATGACATCTAATTGACTGATGGACGCTGACTGCTGGGTGACGAGCAATGGAGAGGAACCACAGTCACTGCCCGGCCATCCCGAGTTCATCAAGCCAGTCAATTATGCATTTCTGCAGTATTTTTGAGCATGCCTAAATTTGTGATGCTAAATGCCCATTGAATCATATTGCAAACGTAACGCGCAATATTGCAAACGTAACGCGCATTTGCAATATGATTAACAGATTTCCTAAAAGTCTGGTCCAGGAACCCATTTACCTCCTCTAGATTGTAAATTGAGTCATCACCAGCTGCTGTCATATCAGGAGAGATGTTCATATCCTTCTCCTGATTCTCCTCAACTGAGGCCACAGACCCCTGACTCCCCTCAGCCACATCCCTCTTAACACTCCCCACTTGCATCCCATCACTTGTACCAGGCACCTCCTCACTACATGGGAGATTATCCCCAGCTGAACCCCCCCCCACCAGTCTGGGGAAATGGCTCCAGATCTGTCCTTACCTCCTACAACAATATGTTTCTGCTGCACATCAGACGCTATGTTCCCCTCTGGTACAAGCTGCAACTCAGGACCCTCAACATTGACAACTTGTTCCTCAGCAACAGGTGCTTGCTCTACCAATGTCCCTACATCAGTGGGCCAAGGCTTCACATATGGCCAACATCCCACACTCAAAACACTGTTGACTACCCGTATTAGCATAAACCATATACAGTCTATTGTCATACTTGACTTTAAACGATAACTCTAAAGTCTGCTCCGGTGAATCCAAAAACATAACGCCAAAACAAAATAACCTGTTTCAAAGCTGGGTGTTTGTTACTCAGTAAGACAATTTTTATTTAACTTGCATACTTCCCAAACCGCAATAACTTTTGTCCGTTACATGGTGTCTAGAGAGAAACAACTAGCTTGTGTCTGTTACTGTCACGCCGTTTTTCTCTGTTTGGTTAGGTCAGGGTGTGACATGGGGTGGGCATTCTATGTGTTGTATGTCTATGTTGTTTTTTCTTTATTGGCCGAGTATGGTTTCCAATCAGAGGCAGCTGTCATTCATTGTCTCTGATTGGGAATCATACTTAGGCAGCCCTTTTTCCCACAGTCAGTTGTAGGATCTTGTCTTTGTGTTGCATGTGTTTGCACGCATAGATTTTCTGTCTTTATATTGTTTATAGTTTTTTTGCTGTTTCACATTTAAAATAAAATATGATGAACCTTGGTCTACCTTTAACAGTTACCTGGTGTCTATAGAGAAACAACTAGCTGTTACATGGTGTCTATAGAAACAACTAGCTGGTGTCTGTTACATGGTGTCTATAGAAACAACTAGCTGTTACATGGTGTCTATAGAGAAACAACTAGCTGTTACATGGTGTCTATAGAGAAACAACTAGCTGGTGTCTGTTACATGGTGTCTATAGAAACAACTAGCTGTTACATGGTGTCTATAGAGAAACAACTAGCTGTTACATGGTGTCTATAGAAACAACTAGCTGTTACATGGTGTCTATAGAGAAACAACTAGCTGTTACATGGTGTCTATAGAGAAACAACTAGCTGTTACATGGTGTCTATAGAGAAACAACTAGCTTGTGTCTGTTACATGGTGTCTATAGAAACAACTAGCTGTTACATGGTGTCTAGAGAAACAACTAGCTGGTGTCTGTTACATGGTGTCTATAGAAACAACTAGCTGTTACATGGTGTCTATAGAGAAACAACTAGCTGTTACATGGTGTCTATAGAGAAACAACTAGCTGTTACATGGTGTCTATAGAGAAACAACTAGCTGTTACATGGTGTCTATAGAGAAACAACTAGCTGTTACATGGTGTCTATAGAGAAACAACTAGCTGTTACATGGTGTCTATAGAGAAACAACTAGCTGTTACATGGTGTCTATAGAAACAACTAGCTGTTACATGGTGTCTATAGAGAAACAACTAGCTGTTACATGGTGTCTATAGAAACAACTAGCTGTTACATGGTGTCTATAGAGAAACAACTAGCTTGTGTCTGTTACATGGTGTCTATAGAAACAACTAGCTGTTACATGGTGTCTATAGAGAAACAACTAGCTGTTACATGGTGTCTATAGAGAAACAACTAGCTTGTGTCTGTTACATGGTGTCTATAGAAACAACTAGCTGTTACATGGTGTCTATAGAGAAACAACTAGCTGTTACATGGTGTCTATAGAGAAACAACTAGCTTGTGTCTGTTACATGGTGTCTATAGAAACAACTAGCTGTTACATGGTGTCTATAGAGAAACAACTAGCTGTTACATGGTGTCTATAGAGAAACAACTAGCTTGTGTCTGTTACATGGTGTCTATAGAAACAACTAGCTGTTACATGGTGTCTAGAGAAACAACTAGCTGGTGTCTGTTACATGGTGTCTATAGAAACAACTAGCTGTTACATGGTGTCTATAGAGAAACAACTAGCTTGTGTCTGTTACATGGTGTCTATAGAAACAACTAGCTGTTACATGGTGTCTATAGAGAAACAACTAGCTGTTACATGGTGTCTATAGAGAAACAACTAGCTGTTACATGGTGTCTATAGAGAAACAACTAGCTTGTGTCTGTTACATGGTGTCTATAGAAACAACTAGCTGTTACATGGTGTCTAGAGAAACAACTAGCTGGTGTCTGTTACATGGTGTCTATAGAGAAACAACTAGCTTGTGTCTGTTACATGGTGTCTATAGAAACAACTAGCTGTTACATGGTGTCTATAGAGAAACAACTAGCTGTTACATGGTGTCTATAGAGAAACAACTAGCTGTTACATGGTGTCTATAGAGAAACAACTAGCTGTTACATGGTGTCTAGAGAAACAACTAGCTGGTGTCTGTTACATGGTGTCTATAGAAACAACTAGCTGTTACATGGTGTCTATAGAGAAACAACTAGCTGTTACATGGTGTCTATAGAAACAACTAGCTGTTACATGGTGTCTATAGAGAAACAACTAGCTTGTGTCTGTTACCTGGTGTCTATAGAAACAACTAGCTGTTACATGGTGTCTATAGAAACAACTAGCTGTTACATGGTGTCTATAGAGAAACAACTAGCTTGTGTCTGTTACCTGGTGTCTATAGAAACAACTAGCTGTTACGTGGTGTCTATAGAAACAACTAGCTGTTACATGGTGTCTATAGAGAAACAACTAGCTTGTGTCTGTTACATGGTGTCTATAGAGAAACAACTAGCTTGTGTCTGTTACATGGTGTCTGTAGAGAAACAACTAGCTTGTGTCTGTTACATGGTGTCTATGGAGAAACAACTAGCTTGTGTCTGTTACCTGGTGTCTATAAAGAAACAATCATATTTGTATCTTTTTAAAAGAGAGAGAGAAGAGGAGAGTAGTGATGAATACAGTAATATTACTGATGATGCCACTGCGAGAAAACAGAGCAGTAGTGATGAATACAATAAAATAATTGATGAATACACTAATAAAACTGATGAATACAGTAAAATAACTGATGAATACAGTAATATAACTGATGAATACAGTAATATAACTGATGAATACAGTAATATAACTGATGAATACAGTAATATAACTGATGAATACAACATGGACACTGCTGGAGGCATCTGGGTCACAGAAAATAATCAGGCCTGCCAAACCACAAGCCACGGAAACACACCATATGGACATATTTTTAGATTTACATTTGGTATTACATTTCCTGCATTACTTTTGATATTTTTGTCAGTTAGCAGACACCCTTATCCTGAGCGACATACATTTATCTTAATATCAAACACAATATATATAGAATTTACTTTGAGAGGAGAAAGGTGCAGGCAATAATATGAGAAAGAAGAGAGAGAGAAGAGGAGGAGGAGAGGAGAAGAGGAGGGAGAAAAGGAGAGGAGGAGAAGAGGAGAAGAGGAGGAGAAGAGGATAAATGTTACTATTATAGAACAGGTGATGAATATAGAGAAATGTTACTACTATAGAACAGGTGATGAATATAGATAAATGTTACTACTATAGAACAGGTGATGAATATAGATAAATGTACTCACCTCCACCTTGTCCGAGGCTACAGTATACCAGTGTACTCAACAGCACTGAAACACACAGAGAGAACTATCACTATGGTACATGATGTAAACACTGAAACACACAGAGAGAACTATCACTATGGTACATGATGTAAACACTGAAACACACAGAGAGAACGATCACTATGGTACATGATGTAAACACTGAAACACACAGAGAGAACTATCACTATGGTACATGATGTAAACACTGAAACACACAGAGAGAACTATCACTATGGTACATGATGTAAACACTGAAACACACAGAGAACTATCACTATGGTACATGATGTAAACACTGAAACACACAGAGAGAACTATCACTATGGTACATGATGTAAACACTGAAACACACAGAGAGAACTATCACTATGGTACATGATGTAAACACTGAAACACACAGAGAGAACTATCACTATGGTACATGATGTAAACGCTGAAACACACAGAGAGAACTATCACTATGGTGCATGATGTAAACACTGAGCTGTACAACAGATATTAATTCCCTTAATATTCTACTAACACATTTGTGTGTCAATCTAATTAACATCAGACACAAATCCCAATCAAATTGTCAGTTTATAATGTCATGACTGTCCTGATCAGGTCAGGTTACAGGAGACCACAACCCTACAGAGTATCTCTCACCCCCAACAGAGGAGATATCTAGGGGTATGAAGATGTGGGGGTTTTATGGTAAATCTTAGGCCACAGACAAAATTCCTTTGTCCTCTCACTTTGGAGAACCAGCCTCAGAACATTAAACATGCAATAAAGGGACTTTGGAACAATGGTTGTCATGACGATAGATGGAATATGAAAATGTATGTCATTTTTGTTTTGTTATTAAAAGTTAAAACCCGTTAGAGCTGCTTTCACCTGTATGAGTGTGTTGGTGTTGTGTGGATGCTGTTTGGTCCTATGTTTAACCTCTTAGAGACCCTTAATTTTAGGGCTAGGGGGCAGTATTTTCACTTTTGGATGAAAAGCGTGCCCAGAGTAAACGGCCTAATACTCCGGCCCAGAGTCAAATATTTGCAAATGATTAGTAGATTTTGATAGAAAACACTCTAAAGTTTCCAAAACTGTTTGAATGATGTCTGTGAGTATAACAGAACTCATATGGCAGGCAAAAACCTGAGAGAAATCCAACCAGGAAATGAAAATCTGGTTCCTGTAGTTTTCTCAAGTCATTGCCTTTCTGACACACAGTGAGTTAGGACTCAAATAGCACTTCCTAAGGCTTCCACTAGATGTCAACAGTCTTAGAAAGTTGTTTGAGCCTTTTGCGGTAAACACAGACCGAAGGAGATTGCTGGTAAGCAGGTTACCAGAAAATCCCTTGAGTTCATAGGGCGCGTTCACGTTAGATGGGACCTGTGTTCCAAAACTTTTTTTCAAGACAATGCATGGGTCCGGTTGGAATATTACTGAAGTGTCACATTCTAAAGGCCCTAAAGATTTATGCTATACAATGTTTGTCATGTTTGAACAAACGTAAATAGAACTTTTTCTTGACTTTTCGTCGTCACATTTCCCTCGCGCGCCCTACATTTTGAGTAGCCTACTGAACGTGCAAACACAAGGTTGAAGACAAATAAATATTTTTCTACCCATGCTAAATACTTATTTCCCTCATTAAAATGCAAATCAATTTATAACATTTTTGACATGCGTTTTTCTGGATTTTTTTGTTGTTATTCTGTCTCTCACTGTTCAAATAAACCTACCATTAAAATTATAGAGTGATCATATCTTTGTAAGTGGGCAAACATACAAAATTTAGCAGGGGATCAAATACTTTTTTCCCCCACTGTATGTCCAATACCTCCGTTTTGTTCGTGCGTTCAGGTCACTATCCAAAGGGTAAAGCACGGGCGCATTTCGAGACAAACAAAATCAAAATGTTCCTTTACCGTACTTAGAAGCATGTCAAACGCTGTTTAAAATACATTTTTATGCTATTTTTCTCGTAAAGTAGCGATAATATTCCAACCGGACAATCGTGTTTTCATTCAAAGAGGGAATGAAAAAACACCGTGCTCGCGGAAACGTGCATTTGCAATCTCTTAGTCACAAGGCAGTCCACTGACAAACTGTGCTCCTATTATCTGCCCAGAGACAGGAGACGGCTCAATCCACGTTCTGAAGGCTTTAGAGAGCCAATGGAAGTCTTAGGAAGTGCAACGTAATTCATAAGTATTTGTAGTTTCTCTAGGGATTCAAAAGTAGAACTACAGTTCTCAGTCAGGCCACTTCCTGCTTGAAATTTTCTCAGGTTTTTGCCTGCCATATGAGTTCTGTTATACTCACAGACACCATTCAAACCGTTTTAGAAACTTTGGAGTGTTTTCTATCCAAAGCTACTAATTATCTGCATATTCTCGTTTTTGGGCAAGAGTAGTAACCAGTTTAAATCGGGTACGTTTTTCATCCGGCCGTGAAAATACTGCCCCTATCCTAGACAGGTTAACTAATACAATGTCTCGACACTAGTAAACCATAGGAGGATATATGGCTGATATCTCAGTCTATTGTACTGTAGATGTAATAGAGTTGGGTTCATCCTAGTGTCATGACTGGCTCGGGTCTGGTTACCGGGGACCACAATCCAGTTTAAAGGCTTCATTACTACTAACAGAAGGAAAGTTGTAGTGTTATGTCCATGATGAATGATGTAAAGGCTTCATTACTACTAACAGAAGGAACGTTGTAGTGTTCTGTCCATGATGAATGTTATAAAGGCTTCAATGTGTTTTATATTCTAAATGTTTATGTAAAATTGGAAATTGTATTTTTCTGTATGATACTGTGTCACAACAAAGAGATATCTGTTTTGTTGCATTACCTGCGTCTCAATCCACCACATCTCCTGTGTCGGCCTTCCGCACCCCCACAAGTGTCAAGGGACTCATCTGAAGTCGATACAGCTGATGTGCCAACTTCTGTCTGTACCGTCGGAACCGATTGGGCTACGTGCTAATATGAACATGATGGTACTCTATGACCCCCACAAGTGTCAAGGGACTCGTCTGAAGGTAACCCATACAAATGCATGGAAGTATGGAGATAGTTTTGCCAGAAAGGGGTTAAATATGTGTCCAACATTTTTTAATATTTCTTGAGGACATAATCTACAACACTATTTTTTGCCAATAAACCATGTGTTATTCAATGCGTTTATACAGAATGAAAATGACATATTTTAACACATTTTATTTAAAAAACATTATACCTCCTAAAATGTTAAATCAAATCGCTTAATTATCCATGGTATGATGATCTAAAATGTTTTACTTGTAGAACCCCCCTTTTTAGAGGAGATGTTGAACCATAATGATATTAAAAAAACAGATAATAAACAATATAGATATTAAACTATATAGATATTAAACCATATAGATATTAAACCATGTAGATATTAAACCATATAGATTTTTTAAACTATAAAGATATTAAACCAAATAGATATTAAACTATATAGATATTAAACTATATAGATATTAAACTATATAGACATTAAACTATAAAGATATTAAACTATAAAGATATTAAACCATATAGATATTAAACTATATATACATTAAACTATATAGATATTAAACTATATAGATATTAAACTATAAAGATATTAAACTATAAAGATATTAAACCATATTAAACCATATAGACATTGGTCACCACAACATATGCTCGGAGTACACGTCATTCTCGCATCTTGTGTTGACATCTCGCGCAGTACAAGACTAGAGACTCGGTTTGTTTTACTTTAACAACAAGCTACCTAGTTAGCTAATAAAAGTTTACAATAGTTTTCCTATTCCTATCTGGATCCTGGGACGCCGTTAACGTTAACGCTGGGACTGCTGATATATGTCCAGGGATCCTAGCTCAAACAAGATGGTAATACATTGGCAAAAGCAGCTAGTCTAGCTGCTAGCTATGAAGCTAAGCAACCTGGGCTACTATTGCTGGATACCAAGCACGGACCACCTATTTCCAGAGTTTTCTACTGCTGGCGTCTTTCATTTCACGTAGTGAATAGAGGGCTCGTCCTACTATCATTACTATCATGCCTCCGAAAAAGATGAGGATTACATCTCTGCTGGGCAGGTACGTGAACTCCTGGAGAAGCAGAAAGTCTTCTACAAGGAAATGATCATTCATCAGGAAAATAATTTTTAAAGCTTCATACAAATGATCATGGAGTCTACCAACAAAAGGCAGGACGACCTGACAAAAGATGTACAAGATATTAAAACAAGCCTTCAGAAGGATGTGGATGTAATGAAGACCTGTCACGTCCTGACCAGTAAAGGGGTTATTTGTTATTATTTAGTTTGGTCAGGACGTGGCAGGGAGTATTTGTTATATATGGTTCGGGGTGTGTGTGTAGGTAGAAGGGCGTGATTTATGTTTCCGGGGTTTTGGGTTAGTTCTATGTTGTATTGTTCTATGTTGATTCTAGGGTGTTTGTTTCTATGTGTTGTTGGGGTGGGGCCTTCAATTGGAGGCAGCTGGGTATCGTTGCCTCTGATTGAAGGTCCTATAAGTAGGAGTATGTTTGTTTTGAATATTGTTGGTAGTTGAATTTGCACTGCTGTTTGTCTAGCCTGCAAACTGTCAACCTGTCGATTTGTTTATTGTTTTTTCGTGTTCACGTTTAATAAAGTAATGATGAGCAATCAACCCGCTGCGCCTTGGTCTACCTTCTATGACGGCCGTGACAACACCACACAGGATGCACTTCCCAGAAACTGTTCCTCTTTACAGAATGAAATCACCACAGTCAGGGAGGGCCTCCAGAACATGTCTGGAAGACTAATTACCTGGATGGACAATCCAAGAGAAATAATCTTGTAATAGATGGTATCCAGGAGAGCCGAAGTGAGACATGGGCTGAATCAGAGGACAGAAGCTGTTTTCTGAGGAGCTACAACTGGATCAACAGGTAGAGCTGGAACGTGTCTGGGAAACCAGTGGTCAATAGTGGTGAGAATGGAACCAGACCCAGGCTGTCACAGTATCCACAGAAAATGGTGCCCCTCCTCGGCCGGGCGGCGCTCGGCGGTCGTTGTCGCCGGTCTACTAGCTGCCACCGATCTATGTTTCTGTGTTCGTTGTGTTTTGTCTGTCTAGGTCCGCACCTGTTGTCATTTTTGTCATTAGTAGGGGGGTATTTAGTTTGTTCTTTTTGGTTTGTATTTTGTGCGGGATTATTTTGTGTGTCAGCGGGCAGTGGGTTGTACGTTGTGTTTTTCTCCAGCTTTACATTTTGCTTGGAATATTGATTATAGCCGGGCTGCGCCCCGTGCGTCTTTTTCCTCTGAATTTGGATTACCTGTTTCCCATTTTGGGGTTTGTGCGATCCTGGTGCTTTTGATTCACCCAGTGTGTTGGGTGCCAATAAACTTCGACCTACCGGACAATAGTATCCTGCGTCTGACTCTGCTACTTCCTCCTGCCCTAATATTCCGTGACAGAATCCCGCACCGGAACTATTATGGAGTCAGCAGGAGCCGAAGCGCCTACAGTAGCTGAGCAGGTGTCGCAGCATGCCAGCCTCCTCCACCACCTGGGCTCGGCGATGGACCAAATTCTGGCCCGACTGGAGAGCTGGGCGAGAGGTACCTCCCCCACCAGACCAGCTCCAGTTGCTCAGCCGGGCGCCACTACCGACACCCCCTGAAGTAGGATCGAGCGGGATCCGGATTACGCCACCGAGAGAATTTGATGGGACGGCCGCTGGGTGTAAGGGGTTTTTGCTCCAGATTGAACTGTACCTGGCGACCGTCCGCCCCTCTCCCTCCGACGAAGAAAGAGTGAGCGTCCTCGTCTCCTGTCTTACGGGTAGAGCCCTGGAATGGGCCAACGCGGTCTGGGAGGGCCCAGACTCGGCTCGGGCGACTACCCGGAGTTCACCCCTCGCTTCTGGGTGGTATTCGATCATCCCCCGAAGGGCAAGGCGACGGGTGAGCGGCTGTTTCATTTGAGACAGGGGACGAGGAGCGCTCAGGACTTCACCCTGGAGTTCCGGACTCTCGCCGCGGGATCAAGGTGGAATGAGCGGGCCCTGATGGATCACTATCGCTGCAGTCTCAATGAGGAAGTCCGCTCGAGCTGGTAGGGACCACACCATCACCGGCTGGTAGATTTGTCCATCAGGCTGGACCACCTGCTGGCTACCCGGAGACATTCGAGTCGGGGTCTGTTCATTCCACCTCTCAGCCCTCCTGCACCACTGCCCATGGAGATAGGAGAAGCTGCTTCGAGGAGGAGGACCGGAGGGGGGGGCCTCTCCTGCACCCACTGTGGACGCAGAGGACACACTGCGGACCGGTGCTGGAGGGGTCCACCCAGGAGTCCGGAGGGCAGGCAGAGCACTACATCGACCCCCCAGGTGAGTCAGCACCAGACACACCCAGAGCCCCCTGTCGACCACATGTACACTTCCGTTTGTTTTCCCGATTTTTCCCCTCACTTCCAGTATAAGGCACTAGTCGATTCAGGTGTAGCTGGGAGTTTTATGGACCGTGGGGTCGCTAATAAGTTAGGGATTCCCCTTGTTCAGCTGGACCACCCCTTCCCTGTGCACGCCCTAGATAGTCGACCGCTAGGGTCCGGCCAAGTAGGGGAGGTCACCGTGCCACTGGTTATGACGACGTGGGGGGGCCATGTGGAACGTATCAGCCTGTTCATCATTGACTCCCCAGCGTTTCCAGTGGTACTGGGAATCCCCTGGCTAGCCACACACAACCCCCAGATTTCGTGGAGACAGAGGGCTCTTACGGGGTGGTCGAGGGAGTGCTCAGGTAGGTGTGTAGGAGTTTCCATCGGTGCAACTACGGTGGAGAGTCCAGACCAAGTCTCTACCGTGCACATTCCTTCTGAATATGCCGATTTGGCTATCGCCTTCAGTAAAACGAAGGTGACTCAATTACCACCACATCGACAGGGGGATTGTGTGATAAACCTCCAAGCTGACGCGGCCCTTCCTAAGAGTCACGTGTATCCTCTGTCTCAGGAGGAGACAGCGACTATGGAGACATATGTCGCTGAATCCTTGAGACAGGGATACATTCGGCCATCTAAATCACCCGTCTCCTCGAGCTTCTTTTTGTGAAGAAGAAGGAGGGAGGTCTGCGCCCGTGCATTGACTATAGAGGTCTAAATTCCATCACAGTGGGTTTCAGTTACCCGCTACCTCTCATTGCCACGGCAGTGGAGTCATTCCACGGGGCGCGCTTCTTCACGAAATTAGATCTCAGGAGCGCGTATAACCTGGTGCGTATCCGAGATGGAGACGAGTGGAAAACCGCATTTAGTACCACATATGGCCATTATGAGTACCTCGTCATGCCGTATGGGTTAAAGAATGCTCCTGCTGTCTTCCAATCCTTTGTGGACGAGGTTCTCCGAGACATGCTCGGACAGGGTGTGGTGGTGTACATCGATGACATCTTGATCTACTCCGCCACACACGCCGCGCATGTGGCTCTGGTGCGCAGAGTGCTTGGGCGGCTGCTGGAGCATAACCTATACGTCAAGGCTGAGAAATGTGAGTTCTCCAAACGAGCCGTCTCTTTCCTAGGATATCGCATTTCCACCACAGGGGTGGTGATGGAATGTGACCGCGTTACGGCTGTGCGTAATTGGCCGACCCCTACCACGGTGAAGGAGGTGCAGCGGTTTTTGGGGTTCGCCAATTATTACCGGAGGTTTATCCAGGGTTTTGGTCAGGTGGCAGCTCCCATTACCTCACTGATGAAGGGGGGTCCGGTGCGGCTGCGGTGGTCAGCGGAGGCGGACAGGGCCTTCCATCATCTGAAGGTTCTGTTTACTGACGCTCCGGTGCTGGCACATCCAGATCCCTCTTTGCCATTTTTAGTGGAGGTGGACGCGTCCGAGGCTGGGGTAGGAGCAGTTCTGTCACAGCGTTCGGGCGCTCCTCCGAAGCTCCGCCCCTGCGCTTTCTTTTCTAGGAAGCTGAGCCCGGCAGAGCGCAACTACATTGTGGGGGACAGGGAGTTGTTAGCCATGGTCAGGGCTTTGACGGTGTGGAGACATTGGCTTGAGGGGGCACGTCACCCTTTTCTCATCTGGACCGACCACCGTAACCTGGAGTACATCCGGGCAGCGAGGAGACTGAATCCTCGTCAAGCTAGGTGGGCTATGTTCTTTACTAAGTTCCAGTTCACCCTTTCATACATTCCGGGTTCTCGGAACCGGAAGGCCGACGCACTGTCGCGTCTCTATGACACCGAGGAGAGGACCATCGATCCCACTCCCATACTCCCTGCGTCCTGTTTAGTGGCGCCGGTGGTCTGGGAGGTGGATGCGGACATCGAGCGGGCGGTTCAGTCAGAACCCACTCCTCCTCAATGTCCCGCGGGTCTGAAGTTCGTTCCGCTTGGTGTTCATGATTGCCTGATCCGATGGGCCCACACTTTACCCTCCTCGGGTCATCCTGGGGTGGAACGGACAGTGCGAGGCCTGAAAGGGAAGTACTGGTGGCCCACCTTGGCTGAGGATGTAAGACACTATGTCTCTTCTTGTTCAGTGTGCGCCCAGTGCAAGGCTCCTAGGCACCTGCCTCGAGGGAAACTACAGCCCCTCCCCGTTCCACAGCGACCTTGGTCGCACCTCTCGGTGGATTTCCTTACGGATCTCCCGCCATCTCAGGGGAACACGACGATCCTGGTTGTTGTGGATCGGTTCTCTAAGTCCTGCCGTCTGCTCCCATTGCCCGGTCTTCCTACGGCCCTACAGACTGCGGAGGCCCTATTCACCCATGTCTTCCGGCACTACGGGGTGCCTGAGGACATCGTATCTGATCGGTGTCCCAAGTTCACTTCTAGGGTGTGGAGGTCGTTTATGGAGAGGCTGGGGGTCTCGGTCAGCCTGACCTCGGGTTTCCACCCTGAAAGTAATGGGCAGGTAGAACGCATTAACCAGGATGTGGGCAGGTTTCTGCGGTCGTATTGCCAGGACCGGCCAGGGGAGTGGGCGAGGTTCGTGCCATGGGCCGAGATTGCCCAGAACTCTCAGCGCCACTCCTCTACTAACCTGTCACCTTTTCAGGTAGTATTAGGTTATCAGCTGGTCCTGGTGCCCTGGCAGCAGAGCCAGACGGAGGCTCCTGCGGTGGAGGAATGGGTGCAGCGCTCTAAGGAGACCTGGAGTGCTGTCCAGGAGTGCCTGAAGCGGGCTATCAGGCGACAGAAGGAGAGCGCTGACCGCCGCCGCAGTGAGGCCCCCGTGTATAATCTGGGGGACAGAGTCTGGCTCTCGACCCGGAACCTGCCCCTCCGCCTGCCCTGCCGGAAGCTGGGTCCGCGATTTGTGGGGCCGTTCAAAGTCCTGAGGAGAATAAACGAGGTGTGTTATAGGTTACAACTCCCTTCATATTACCGTATTAACCCCTTGTTTCATGTGTCTCTCCTCAGGCCGGTGGTAGCTGGTCCACTGCAGGACGCTGGGGTACGGGAGGTCCCTCCGCCCCCCCGGACATCGGGGGGGCCCCGGCGTACACAGTCCGGGCCATCCTGGACTCCCGACGTCGGGTAGGGGGCCTGCAGTACCACTTGGACTGGGAGGGGTACGGCCCGGAGGAGAGGTGTTGGGTTCCGGTGGGGGACATTTTGGATCCCACTATGCTCCAGGAGTTCCATCGTCTCCGTCCGGACCGGCCGGCGCCTTGCCCTCCGGGCCGTCCCCGAGGCCGGCGTCAGCGCACTGCGGGAGCTGCGCGTCAGGGGAGGGGTACTGTCACAGTATCCAGAGAAAATGGTGTCTAGGTCCGCACCTGTTTCCTTTTTGTCATTAGTCGGGGGTATTTAGTTTATTTAGTCCTGCCCTAATATTCCGTGACACAGGCCAATTGTAGTGAAATTCCTCAGGTTCAAGGATAAGCTTGCAGTCCTTGAAAAAGCCAAACTCCTTAAAACTTCTTACATCTAGCGGAACGTCGCACCAATATACATTCGTAGAGTGTGGCACGAAATACAAATAACCTTAAAAATGCTATAACTTCAATTTCTCAAACATATGACTATTTTGCACCATTTAAAAGATAAGACTCTCATTAATCCAACCACGTTGTCTGATTTCAAAAAGGCTTTACAGCGAAAGCAAAACATTAGATTATGTTAGGAGAGTACCCAGCCAAAAAGTAATCACACAGCCATTTTCAAGCTAGCATATATGTCACAAAAACCAAAACCACAGCTAAATGCAGCACTAACCTTTGATGATCTTCATCAGATGACACTCCTAGGACATTATGTTATACAATACATGCATGTTTTGTTCAATCAATTTCATATTTATATCAAAAACAGCTTTTTACATTAGCATGTGATGTTCAGAACTAGCATTCCCACCCAAAACTTCCGGTGAATTTACTAAATTACTCATCAAAACCTTCACAAAATACACAACAATTATTTTATGAATTATAGATACAGATCTCCTTTATGCAATCGCGGTGTCAGATTTTATAATAGCTTTTCGGCGAAAGCACATTTTGCAATATTCTGAGTACATAGCTCGGCCATCAGAGGCTAGCTATTCAGGCACCCGCCAAGTTCGAGCCTCACTGAACTCAGAATTACTTGTAGAAAAATTGGATTACCTTTGCTGTTCTTCATCAGAATTCACTCCCAGGACTGCTACTTCAACAACAAATGTTGTTTTTGTTCCAAATAGTCCATGCAAATACCTCAGTTTTGTTCATGCGTTCAGGTAACTATCCAAACGGTCACGTGCGGCGCATTTCGAGACAAAATTTTTCAAAATGTACCTTTACCGTACTTAGAAGCATGTCAAACGCTGTTTAAAATCAATTTTTATGCTATTTTCATCGTAAAGTAGCGATAATATTCCAACCAGACAATATTGTATTCATTCAAAAATGGAGAGAAAAATGGCAAGTTCTCGGGACCGCGCATCTCCAGAGTCTCTATCATCAAGCAGTCCACTGACAAAGTGTGCTCCTGTTTTCTGCCCAGAGACAGGAGACGCCTCAAACCGGTTTCTGAAGGCTTTAGAGAGCCAGTGGAAGGCTTAGAAAGTGTTAGGTAACAGATTAGATCCTGTATTTTTGATAGAGATGCAACAGAAGGACAACAAATTGTCAGACATGGCACTTCCTGCATGGAATCTTCTCAGGTTTTGGCCTGCCATATGAGTTCTGTTATACTCACAGACACCATTCAAACAGTTTTAGAAACTTTAGAGTGTTTTGTATCCAAATCTAATAACAATATGCAAATATTTGACTCTGGGCCCGAGAAGTAGGCCGTTTAATTTGGGTATGTTTTTCATCCGGCCGTGAAAATACTGCCCCCTACCCAAGACAGGTTAAAGGGTCCTTCATCTTCATCAATGAGGATTTCTCAGATGGGGTCCGTCAAAGAAGAAAGAACACTGCAAGAGAACAAGGTGACATAGCATATCTGAGATACGACAAAGTAATTGTTCACCCTCCCTCCCATGGAATTAGGAGGAGCGACAGTCACAAGTAATTTCAGCCCCACATACACACACTGAGTATCTCTCTCTCAGATTCCAACTATTGATTCATGTTTGGACATATAAATACTGTAAATCAACAAAAGAAAGGTCTGTTAATTGCTCACTTGACTATATGCAGTTTAAGGAACAAAATTCATGAAATATGCTGTCTAGTGCTGTCAAACAAAATTCTTGTATTGGCAATATCAGAGACTCACTTGGACTCTTCTTTCGAGGATGCTGAGATCTCTATACATGGATACAATTTGTTCAGGAGGGACAGAAATAGATCTGGGGGTTGCAGTTTACATCCAGAATCATATTCCAGCAAAACAACGTCAGGACTTAATGTTGAATGGATTAGAGGCACTACAGATGCATTGACCACATTTGAAACCTATACTAGTTCGTTGCTGCTATAGGCCACCTAGTGCTGATTTTTTAGGGAGATATGAATATCGATTTTTTGAACACCAACTGTCCAATGAGAAATAAACATATTTCTGTTGCCAATGTACGTAACCTGACCCAAGTTATGGCATCACCAACCAGAACGTTCACTAATAGGTCTGGTATTACATCATCAACTTGTATCGATCACATTTTTACTAACATGGCTGAACATTGTTCTAAAGGTGTATCAGTGGCACTAGGTTACAGTGATCATAACTTGGTTGCACTCACTAGGAAAACTAAAATACCAAAGGCTGGCCCTACGGTAATCTACCCAAGGTCCTACAGAGGGTTCAATCAGGACTCATTTGTGGATGAGATTAAGAATACGAAATGGTTAGAAGTGTGTAGTAAGGATGATCCTGAAATCTTTGTTTATGAAATTATTTATGAATATAGCTGATAAGCACGCCCCTTTAAGAAAATGCACTGTGAGATCAAATGGTGCCCCATGGATGATGAGCTGAGAAATGTAATGATTCAACGTTATGATGCCAAAAAATTGCAGATAAATCTGGTTCTTTGTTTGATAAGCAAAGTTATTGTAGAAATCGTGTGACCATCTAAAGAAAGGAGAAGAAGGGATTCTATCAGCACAAAATTGATGAAGTAATGGGGAAAAGCTGTGGAAAACGTTGAACACTTATGGGTAGGAATTCAAACATGTCTGCCTCTTTTGTGGAATCAGAGGGTATATTTATTACAAAACCACATGACATCGCAAACTACTTTATTTTACCGGCAAAGTGGACAAGTTGAGGAGTGCTATGATTCCAACTGAGGGCTCCATGTCATACACCCTTATAAAATATTGTAACATGAAGGAGAGGCAAGGCAGGTTTGAATTTCATCAAGTAGAAAGGGAAGAGGTAGAAAGGAGTTGTCCTATAAGCTTGCTGCCTGTGTTAAGTAAATTATTGGAAAAAATTGTATCTGTACAAATCAAGGATTATTTCTCATGTAATGGTCTGATAACGGGTTACTAGCATGCATACAAAGAAGGGCATTATATGAGTACAGCCTTAGCACAAATGACAGATGATTGGTTAAAGAGTATGGATGATAGTAAGTTAATTGGTACAGTGTTGCTGGATTTCAGTGCTGCTTTTGATGTAATTGATCATGAACTGTTACTAGGAAAACTCAAATGTTATGGTTTTAAGTCTGCAGCTCTATCCTGGATGGAAAGCCATCTATCCAAGAGAAGGCAAAAAGTGTTATTTAATGGTAGCTTTTCAAATAGTAAAGATATACATTATGGTGTTCCTCAAGGAAGTTGCCTAGGCCCACATTACTAATGATTCACCTTGAGTAATGAACAAAGCAAGAGTGGTCATGTATGCTGACGACTCTCCAATGTATAAGCGCAGCCTCAGAATGTACTGAGCAGTGAACTAAGAATGGTGTCTGAGTGGGTTGATATGAACAAATTGCTGCTGAACATTTCTAAAACTAAATGTATTGTATTTGGTTCTAGATATATGCTTACTGATGATCCCCAATTGAATTTGTCAATGAATAGAACACATGTAGAAAAGTGAAAAAAACTAAACTGCTAGGCATCATGTTGGATGCAGCTTTATCATGGTCAGAACACATAGATAATATTGCTATTAAGATGAATAAGGGAATTACTGTTGCAAGAAAATGTTCACAGTATGTAACATCTAGCACTCTGAATCAGGTGATTCAATCCCAGGTCCTATCACACTTAGAGTACTGTCCAGTTATATGGTCATCTGCAGCAAAGAACGATATAAAAAAGCTCCAAATTGCTCAAAACAGGGCTGCCAGATTATCTCTTCATAACCGAATGAATATTATTAAAACGCATCAGAATCTCTCATGGCTTCATGTTAAAAACAAATTACTATCTAGTCTTCTGATTTTCTTTAGGAATGTTATATTTTTAAAAAACCACAGTATTTTTCAGTCTAATAATTAATACTAGCAACACGCATAACCCCCAAACCAGACAGCCAAATTCAAGGCAAGGACAAATCACCTTAAATCTACAGTTTTATGTAGAGCAATACTGAATGGAACTTTTTACCAATCCATATTTCTCAGGCAACAAGTAAATCCACCTTCAAGAAAAAAAATAAAAGAACATCTAATGTGATAGACCATACGACTGGACAGGAAATAGACAGTATCAACTGATGTGTGTTTCCTGTCAGGTATTTTAAATGTCTGTATTGTCTACTTGTTGAATGTTTGTGAAGTCTTGATTGTGGTTGTTTGTAATGTCTTGTTAATTGGTGTTGGACTCCAGGAAGATAAGCTAGCATTATGGCGTTAGCTAATGGGGATCCTAATAAAATTACAAAATTACATTAAACTATATAGATATTAAACGATATAGATATTAAACTATATAGATATTAAACTATATAGATACTAAACTACATAGATATTACACCATATATATTCAACTATAGAGATATTAAACTATATAGATGTTAAACCATACAGATATTAAACAATACAGATATTAAACTATATAGATACTAAACAATATAGATATTAAACTAGATATAATTTACACCATATAGATATTGAGCTATATACTGTAGATATTAAATTATACAGATATTAAACTATATAGATTTTTAACCATCTAGACATTAAACCATCTAGATATTAAACTATATAGATTTTTAACCATATAGATATTAAACTATATAGATATTAAACCATATAGATATTAAACTATATAGATATTAAACCATATAGATATTAAACCATATACATTTTAAACGATATAGATATTACACCATACAGATAATATTGAACTCACAGAGTAGAACACAGTGGCGTTCCATCTCAACGTGTCGATTACTAAACTCTAGTGGCTTGTAGGCTGTCCAACCCCCCACCCCACCTCTCCTCTCCACCCATCTGTACTTCCTCTCTGCTGAGAGGATGTGAAAGATGTGTATTACAGAAGGATGAGGCCTAGAGAGAAGAGAGACAGAAAGAGACATAGTGAGGTAGAGATGGAGAGAGAGAGACGGAAAGAGAGTAAGAGAGTGAGAGAGTGAGAGAGAGAGAGAGAAAGAGAATGCAAAAGATAGAATTAACATCAACGGGGCTGTAGTGGAGTGGGTCGAGAGTTTCAAGTACCTTGGTGTCCACATCACCAACAATCTATCATGGTCCAAACACACCAAGACAGTCATGAAGAGGGCACAACAACACCTTTTCACCCTCAGGAGACTGAAAAGGTTTGGCATAGGTCCCCAGATCCTCAAAAAGGTCTACAGCTGCACCATCAAGAGCATCCTGACCGGTTGGATCACTGCCTGGTATGGCAACTGCTCGGCCTCTGACCGTAAGGCGCTACAGAAAGTAATGCGAACGGCCCAGTACATAACTGGGGCCAAGCTTCCTGCCATCCAGGACCTACAGTGGGGGAAAAAAGTATTTGATCCCCTGCTGATTTTGTACGTTTGCCCACTTACAAAGAAACGATCAGTCTATAATTTTAGTAGTATGTTTATTTGAACAGCGAGAGACAGAATAAGAACAAAAATATCCAGAAAAACGCATGTCAAAAATGTTATGAAATGATTTGCATTTTAATGAGGGAAAGAAGTATTTCCCCACTGTATATACTAGGCAGTGTCAGAGGAAAGCCCAAAAAATTGTCAGAGACTCCAGTCACCCAAGTCATAGACTGTTCTTTGCTACCACACGGTAAGCGATACCGGAGCGAGGACCAAAAGGCTCCTTAAAACCTCTTCAATCTAGGGGGCAGTATTTTCACGGCCGGATAAAAAAACATACCCGATTTAATCTGGTTACTACTCCTGCCCAGAAACTAGAATATGCATATAATTAGTAGATTTGGATAGAAAACACCCTAAAGTTTCTAAAACTGTTTGAATGTTGTCTCATATAGCAGTCAAAACCCTGAGCGAAACTCAAACAGGAATCACATTCAAACCTCTGCCTATGAAACACACAGGATCTGATTAGTCATGTAGCACTTCATAAGGCTTCCTCTAAGGCTTCCTCTTCATAAGGCTTCCTCTGTCAACAGTCTTTATAAAGTGGTTTGAGTCTTCTCCGGCAGAAACTGACCGAAGGAGAAGCATGGAAAGGTGGTCACAAGCGGATGGCCTATTCTTCTATGGGCGCGCGCTCCCGTGGTGTACTCTCTCGTTCCTAACGTTTTAAAAGAGAATGCAATCGTCCGCCTTGAATATTATTGAAGTTCTCGTTGAAAAAGACCCTAAAGATTTATGCTATACAACGTTTGACATGTTTGAACGCCCGTAAATATTTTTTTCCCGTACTTTTAGTGACGACTTGTTCCGCGCTTTGGTCTTTTGGGATAGAGTACAGTAGCCTACAGGACGTGTTATCAAGACGGAGCTATTTCGACATAAATTATGAACTTTTTTCGAACAAACCTACATTTGTTATCAACCTGGGATTCCTGGAAGTCCCTTCTGAAGAAGATAATCAAAGGTAAGGGAATATTTACAATACTATATCATTGATTTTACATGGTTCCAAGAGGGCGCTAACCTGTAAAGCCTAGACTATTTTTCTGAGCATAGTACCTCGTTTATGGCAAAATGTGATTTCCCAGTAATGTTATTTTTAAATCCGGCAATGCGGTTGCATTCACGAGATGTTAATCTATAATTCTTTGAATGACAATATAATATTTTAGAAATGTTTTCTATATGTTATTTAGTAAATTGTAGGGCTGATTCACCGTAAGTTTTTGAGGGAAAATATTTTATGAACGTCACGCGCCACTGTAAAATGCTGTTTTTATATATAAATATGAACTTTATTGAACAAAAGAATGTATGTATTGTGTAACATGATGTCCTTGGAGTGTCATCTGATGAAGATCATCAAAGGTTAGTGCTGCATTTAGCTATGGTTTTGTTTTTTGTGACATTATATGCTAGCTTGAAAAATGGGTGTCTGGTTATTTCTGACTGGGTACTCTCCTAACATAATCTAATGTTTTGCTTTCGCTGTAAATCCTTTTTGAAATCGGACAACGTAGTTTGATTAACGAGAGTCTAATCTTTCAAATGGTGTGAAGTAGTCATATGTTTGAGAAATTGAAGTTATAGCATTTTTAAGGTTTTTGTATTTCGCGCCAAGCGTCGCAATTGGCTGTTGGCGAGGTGTTCCGCTAAGCGGAACATTTGACCATAACAGGTTAACCTGTTTAGGATAGGGGGCAGTATTGACACGGCTGGATAAAAAAACCCACTCCTACCCAGTAACTAGAATATGCATATACTTATTACACATGGATAGAAAACACCCTAAAGTTTCTAAAACTGTTTGAATGGTGTCTGTGAGTATAACAGAACTCATTTGGCAGGCAAAAACCTGACAAGGTTTCAGGCAGGAAGTGGCCTGTCTGACAAGGTGTCGTTCTTCTTGTCTCTGTTTATTGAAGAGTGAGGATCTTAGCTGTCCCGTGACACTTCCTACGGCTGCCATAGGGTCTCAGAAGGCGGCAAAAAGCTGAATCGTGGCTTTGCAGGCTCTGGCTGAAAAAAAGTAGCGCGTTTGGGTAGTGGCTGGTTACAGTACTGTGAGACTCAGGCTCGTGCCCGCTTCGACCGAAAGCTTGGTTTACTTTCCTCAGTTTAGCTAAATGGACATTCCAGGTCGGAATATTATCGCTTTTCTACGAGAAAAATGTCGTAAAAATTGATTTTAAACAGCGGTTGACATGCTTCGAAGTACGGTAATGGAATATTTAGAATTTTATTGTCACGAATTGCGCCATGCGCGCGACACTTCTTTACTATTTCGGATTGTGTCTGGAACGCACGAACAAAACGCCGCTATTCGGATATAACGATGGATTATTTTGGACCAAACCAACATTTGTTATTGAAGTAGCAGTCCTGGGTGTGCATTCTGACGAAGACAACAAAAGGTAATCAAACTTTTATAATAGTAAATATGATTATGGTGAGTGCTAAACTTGCCGGGTGTCTAAATAAGCGAGCCCGTGATGCCTGGGCTATGTACTTAGAATATTGCAAAATGTGCTTTCACCAAAAAGCTATTTTAAAATCGGACATATCGAGTGCATAGAGGAGGTCTGTATCTATAATTCTTAAAATAATTGTTATGCTTTTTGTGAACGTTTATCGTGAGTAATTTAGTAAAATGTTAGCGAATTCCCCGGAAGTTTGCGGGGGTATGCTAGTTCTGAACGTCACATGCTAATGTAAAAAGCTGGTTTTTGATATAAATATGAACTTGATTGAACAAAACATGCATGTATTGTATAACATAATGTCCTAGGGTTGTCATCTGATGAAGATCATCAAAGGTGAGTGCTGCATTTAGCTGTCTTCTGGGTTTTGGTGACATTATATGCTGGCTTGAAAAATGGGTGTCTGATTATTTCTGGCTTGGTACTCTGCTGACATAATCTAATGTTTTGCTTTCGTTGTAAAGCCTTTTTGAAATCGGACAGTGTGGTTAGATTAACGAGAGTCTTGTCTTTAAATGGCTGTAAAATAGTCATATGTTTGAGAAATTGAAGTAATAGGATTTTTAAGGTTTTGAAAATCGCGCCACAGGATAGATGTGGCTGTTACGTAGGTGGGACGAATTCGTCCCGCCTAGCCTAGAGAGGTTAACAGCTTCGACTGCTGAACAATTAATCAAATGGCCACCGGACTACTATTACATTGGCCCAATTGTTTTGTACACTGCTGCTACTCACTATTTTTTACTGTAGTTTATTTGGTAAATATTTTCGGAACTGCACTGTTAAGGGCTTGTAAGTAAACATTACACTTGTTGTATTCGGTGCAAATCCATTTTGATTTGATTTGATTCGAACTATGACAACATAACCAACAACAACGGGTCACAACTCCTGCAGCTCTGTTGCATGTACATAGTCAATGGTAGGCTTTGACGGGACTCCTACGGTAGGTACACCTATAGCTCATCTCTTGTCAATAGTACTGTTGTAAGGCTGCGTGCTGGTGGCAGGGAAGTCAGGCGCAGGGGATCGAACTTGGTATAAACGGAGCAGTTTAATAAGTGCTCAAAAAACTCTGAAAACCAAGATCTATATCTCAAAAAATACAAAATAATACAAGTGGGTACAAAACCCGTTACACACCAGAACATATCTTGCACATAGCTTACAAACAAACAATCACCGACAAGGACATGAGGGGGAACAGAGGGTTAAATACACAACATGTAATGAATGGGATTGGAACCAGGTGTGTGGGAAGACAAGACAAAACCAATGGAAAATGAAAAGAGGATCAGCGATGGCTAGAAGGTCGGCGACTTCAACTGCCGAACGCCGCCCCGAACAAGGAGAGGGACCAACTTCGGCGGAAGTCGTGACAACTGTACATTATTTTATCACTGACCTCAACCCAGCCCACTGACACCCCAATCACAACAAAATCACACTCTACTTCAACAGACTATTACTCAATCATGAGGCATCAGAGGAACTGAATAATATCAAGAAATGCTATAGATGGAAGGAAAGTAGTGTGAAACCAAAAAACAATTAGTCAACAACAAATTCGATCCCTTTTAGACAACTTCCTGGACAAAACGTTCCACTGTAATAGCGAAGGTGTAAACTTGGCAGTAGAAAACCTAAACAGTATATTTGACCTCTTAGCTTCCCTATCAAATCAAAATATGTCAAGCAGACAACCTCAGAAAATTAACAACAATTACAAAAACAAAACAGAAATACACAGAATCTTCTGGGAAAATTGGAAAACACTAAACAACAGGAAGAGTTATCTATTGTCACAGGCGTCAAAGTGAGTTGCCTAAGTATGGTTCCTAATCAGAGACAACGATAGACACCTGCCTCTGATTGGAAAACATACCCGGCCAAAACATAGAAAACAAAACATAGAATGCCCACCCACCTATCACACCCTGGCCTAGCTAAACAGAGAAAACACAGCTCTCCTAGGTCAGAGCGTGATATCTATCCAAAACAGAGATGTATGGATAAACCACTTCTCCAATCTTTTTGGATCTATAACAAAAAACAAACATCAAAAACATATACATGATCAATTACAAATCTTGAAATCAGTTAAAGACTACAAGAACCCACTGGATTCTCCAATTACATTGAAGGAACTACAGGACAAAATACAAACCCTCCAACCCAAAAAGGCCTGTTGTGTTGATGGTATCCTAAATGAAATGATAAAATACACAGACAAGAAATTCCAATAGGCTATACTTAAAGTCTTTAACATCATCCTCAGCTCCTCAAATCATCATCTTCCCCAGTATTTGGAACCTAGGACTGATCCCCCAATCCACAAATGTAACCCCAATAACTACCAGGTGATATGTGTCAACAGAAACCTTGGGAAACCCCTCTGCAAAATCATTAACAGCAGACTCATACATTTTTTTCTGTGAAAATAATGTACTGAGCAATTGTCAAATTGGCGTTTCAACAAATGACATACGACAGAAGATTTATTCACCATGCACACCCTAATTGACAAAAGAAACAAACCAAAACTAAAGCAAAGTTTTCTTATGCTTTGTTGATTGAAAAAAATATTTTGGGTCTGCTACACAAGTTGATGGAAAGTGGTGGTGTTGGAGAAAAAACACGCGACATTATAAAATCCACACAATCAACAAGCGTGTGTGGTTAAAATTGGCAAAAAACACACAAATGAGGTGAGACAGGGATGCAGCTTAAGCCCCACCCTCTTCAACATATCAATGAATTTGGCAAGGGCTCTAGAACAACATGCAGCACCCAGCCTCACCCTACTAGAATCTGAAATCAAATGTCTACTGTTTGCTGATGATCTGGTGCTTCTGTCCCCAACCAAGGAGGGATTACAGCAGCACCTAGATCTTCTGCACAGTTTCTGTCAGGCCTGGGCCCTGACAGTAAACCTCAGTAAGACAAAAAAATATGGTATTCCAAAAAAAGGTCCAGTTGCCAGGTCCACAAATACAAATTCCATCGAGACACCATTTCCCTAGAGCACACAAAAGCTATGCATACCTCGGCCTAAACATCAGCGCCACAGGTAACTTCCACAAAGCTGTGAATGATCTGAGAGACAAGGCAAGAAGGGCCTCTAAGTCATCAAAAGGAACATAAAAGTGTACCACTTAGGATCTGGCTAAAAATACTTGAATCAATTATAGAACCAATTGCCCTATATGGTTGTGAGGTCTGGGGTCCGCTCACCAACCAAGAATTCACAAAATGGGACAAACACCAAATTGAAAAGAGAAAAGAGCCGTTAAATTCTACAACGTTCCATAACAAAGCCATCACCTACAGAGAGATGAACCTGGAGAAGAGTTCCCTAAGCAAGCTGGTCCTGGGGCTCTGTTCACAAACACAAACAGACCCCACAGAGCCCCAGGACACCAACACAATTAGACGCAACCAAATCATGAGAAAACCAAAAGATAATTCACCAAAAAAATTGAGCAAACTAGGATGCTATTTGGCCATAAACAGAGAGTACACGGTGGCAGAATAACCTGACCACTGTGACTGATCCAAACTTAAGGAAAGCTTTGACTATGTACAGACTCAGTGAGCATAGCCTTGCTATTGAGAAAGGCCGCAGTAGGCAGACCTGGCTCTCAAGAGAAGACAGGCTATGTGCACACTGCACACAAAATGAGGTGGAAACTGAGCTACACTTCCTAACATCCTGCCAAATGTATGACCATTTTAGAGACACATATTTCCTTCAGATTGCAATGACCCACAAAGAATTCTTAAACATGTCCAATTTTGATAAACGCCCATATCTACTGGGTGAAATACCACAGTGTTCCATCACAGCAGCAAGATGTGTGACCTGTTGCCACAAGAAAAGGTCAAACAGTTATACACCCCAACAGGTCTCAGTGTTTAATGTGTAGTTAGATACATTTAGACACTTTTTAAAGTTTTTATTATTAGTGGATATTGGCTTAATTCTGCCCTACATTGTTTGTAGTTTTTCTCTGGACATGTAGGAGAATCTTACAGAACTCTGCATGCAGGGTTTCAATGGGGTGTTTGTCCCATTTGATGAAATCTTGTTTTGCAAGTGGACCCCACACCTTGCTGCCATAAAGTGGACCCCACACCTCGCTGCCATAAAGTGGACCCCACACCACGCTGCCATAAAGTGGACCCCACACCTCGCTGCCATAAAGTGGACCCCACACCTCGCTGCCATAAAGTGGACCCCACACCACGCTGCCATAAAGTGGACCCCACACCTCGCTGCCTAAAGTGGACCCCACACCTCGCTGCCATAAAGTGTGATTGGTTCAATGACATATTCAATTCGTTTGATTTGGTTGCGTCTAATTGTGTTGGTGTCCTGGGGCTCTGTGGGGTCTGTTTGTGTTTGTGAACAGAGCCCCAGGACACCAACACAATTAGACGCAACCAAATCATGAGAAAACCAAAAGATAATTAACAAAAAAATTGAGCAAACTAGGATGCTATTTGGCCATAAACAGAGAGTACACGGTGGCAGAATAACCTGACCACTGTGACTGATCCAAACTTAAGGAAAGCTTTGACTATGTACAGACTCAGTGAGCATAGCCTTGCTATTGAGAAAGGCCGCAGTAGGCAGACCTGGCTCTCAAGAGAAGACAGGCTATGTGCACACTGCACACAAAATGAGGTGGAAACTGAGCTACACTTCCTAACATCCTGCCAAATGTATGACCATTTTAGAGACACATATTTCCTTCAGATTGCAATGACCCACAAAGAATTCTTAAACATGTCCAATTTTGATAAACGCCCATATCTACTGGGTGAAATACCACAGTGTTCCATCACAGCAGCAAGATGTGTGACCTGTTGCCACAAGAAAAGGTCAACCAGTTATACACCCCAACAGGTCTCAGTGTTTAATGTGTAGTTAGATACATTTAGACACTTTTTAAAGTTTTTATTATTAGTGGATATTGGCAATTCTGCCCTACATTGTTTGTAGTTTTCTCTGGACATGTAGGAGAATCTTACAGAACTCTGCATGCAGGGTTTCAATGGGGTGTTTGTCCCATTTGATGAAATCTTGTTTTGCAAGTGGACCCCACACCTTGCTGCCATAAAGTGGACCCCACACCTCGCTGCCATAAAGTGGACCCCACACCACGCTGCCATAAAGTGGACCCCACACCTCGCTGCCATAAAGTGGACCCCACACCTCGCTGCCATAAAGTGGACCCCACACCACGCTGCCATAAAGTGGACCCCACACCTCGCTGCCATAAAGTGGACCCCACACCTCGCTGCCATAAAGTGTGATTGGTTCAATGACATATTCAATTCGTTTGATTTGGTTGCGTCTAATTGTGTTGGTGTCCTGGGGCTCTGTGGGGTCTGTTTGTGTTTGTGAACAGAGCCCCAGGACACCAACACAATTAGACGCAACCAAATCATGAGAAAACCAAAAGATAATTAACAAAAAAAATTGAGCAAACTAGGATGCTATTTGGCCATAAACAGAGAGTACACGGTGGCAGAATAACCTGACCACTGTGACTGATCCAAACTTAAGGAAAGCTTTGACTATGTACAGACTCAGTGAGCATAGCCTTGCTATTGAGAAAGGCCGCAGTAGGCAGACCTGGCTCTCAAGAGAAGACAGGCTATGTGCACACTGCACACAAAATGAGGTGGAAACTGAGCTACACTTCCTAACATCCTGCCAAATGTATGACCATTTTAGAGACACATATTTCCTTCAGATTGCAATGACCCACAAAGAATTCTTAAACATGTCCAATTTTGATAAACGCCCATATCTACTGGGTGAAATACCACAGTGTTCCATCACAGCAGCAAGATGTGTGACCTGTTGCCACAAGAAAAGGTCAACCAGTGAAGAACAAACACCATTTTCCCTTTTTTACTTATTTGTACATTGTTACAACTAGAGTACTACTATAGACATAATATGACATGATAATAAAGCCATTTGAATTGAATTGAATTGAATTCAATTGAGAGACAGAGAGAGGGAGTGAGAGAGAGAGGGAGAGAGAGAAGGAGGGAAAGAGAGAGAGAGAGAGAGAGAGAGAGGGACAGAGAGAGAGAGAGAGAAAAGGAGTGAGAGACAGAGCCTGGACCTGCTAGAGCAGTACTGCCAGACCTGGGCCCTGGCAGTAAACCCCACAAAGACTAAAATAATGATTTTCCAGAGAAGATCCAGATCTCAGGGAATTAGACCAAAGTTCTCAATTGGTACAAAATATATAGAGTAATCCACACACTACAATTACTGAGGTTTAAAAATAAGCTCAACTGGACACCTTAATGAGGCAGTGAATGAACTGAGAGAGAACAGGGCGCAGGGCATTAAAACGCCATTAAAAAACAAATTCAAATTGAAATACCTATTAAAATGTGGCTAAAACGAATTGAATATGTCATTGAACCAATCACACTTTATGGCAGCGAGGTGTGGGGTCCACTTTATGGCAGTGATGTGTGGGGTCCACTTTATGGCAGCGAGGTGTGGGGTCCACTTTATGGCAGCGAGGTGTGGGGTCCACTTTATGGCAGCGTGGTGTGGGGTCCACTTTATGGCAGCGAGGTGTGGGGTCCACTTTATGGCAGCGAGGTGTGGGGTCCACTTTATGGCAGCGTGGTGTGGGGTCCACTTTATGGCAGCGAGGTGTGGGGTCCACTTTATGGCAGCAAGGTGTGGGGTCCACTTGCAAAACAAGATTTCATCAAATGGGACAAACACCCCATTGAAACCCTGCATGCAGAGTTCTGTAAGATTCTCCTACATGTCCAGAGAAAAACTACAAACAATGTAGGGCAGAATTAAGCCAATATCCACTAATAATAAAAACTTTAAAAAGTGTCTAAATGTATCTAACTACACATTAAACACTGAGACCTGTTGGGGTGTATAAATGTATCTAACTACACATTAAACACTGAGACCTGTTGGGGTCTATAACTGTTCCTGTGGTGTTGGAGGTCTTCACTGTAGTAGACTGGATCAGCTCCTCTGTCCCTCACTCATCTCTCTCTCCTCTCTCTTTACCTAGTGACCCTGTTCATCAGAACGTCATGGTGGGTGGAAAAAAGATGCTCTCTTCAGCAGCGGTGAACAACCACAACCCCTGTCGGGCCATCTCTTTACTTCCCCTTTCTCTAATCTTCTCTCTCCCCCCTTCCTTGTTCACACCAACACACTTCTCTTTAGACGCTGCGGCCTTGACCTCCATCAACAGCATCAGCAACAGAGAGGTGTGAAGTTTCCACAACAGAGTTAGAGTCAGTTTATCATGTACTTCTCTTTAGACGCTGCAGCCTTGACCTCCATCAACAGAGTTAGAGTTAGTTTATCATGAGAACATACAGACACCACAGACTGGAACCAGCTGACAGTATCAGTTGTAAAGGCTTCATTACTACTAACAGAAGGAAAGTTGTAGTGTCCATGATGAATGATGTAAAGGCTTCATTACTACTAACAGAAGGAAAGTTGTAGTGTCCATGATGAATGATGTAAAGGCTTCATTACTACTAACAGAAGGAAAGTTGTAGTGTTATGTCCATGATGAATGTTGTAAAGGCTTCAATACAATACTACTAACAGAAGGAACGTTGTAGTTTAATGTTAAAATTCGAGCAAAAATATGGCTAATCATAATTAATTAATAATAATAATCATTATCTAATCATAATCTCCTATTCCGGCCTTGTGCACATGAATAAGCTGCTTTAGATGTCTACAGTTACTGACCAACTGCTAGTTCAAATTGTTGGGACTATTGTCTTTACTTGCTTTATCATTGACTAAAGGAAGACAAGCTACCTAAATGTGACTTATCGGCTAGTAAGGCTTTGGGCCTGTGTTCCGCCATGCTGTGTTTGGACTATAATAGTTTGTTGGTGATGTGGACACCAAGGAACTTGATCAAGCTCTCAACCTGCTCCACTGCAGGCTGTCTCGTTGTTGTCAGTGACCAGGCCTACCACCGTTGCAAACTTAATGATGGTGTTGGAGTCGTGCATTGTCTTTATTTTTGCATCACAACACTGAAGTGTGAGAGGCCTCCATTTTTTTAAATTGACTGGATCTTTATATTTATCCACTTGGGTCCTGTTTCAGTAATGATATCAGACCTTCTTCTTGTGTGTCCTATAATCTACCATTTATATAGGAGTGGTTAAAAATGCTAATAATGGTCCTCTGAGTATATCAAAAAAGTTTGGTATACTTCCACTGGTGTGCCATTCAGCCCTGGAGTTTTCCCATCCTTAAAGGCTTTAACTTCTTCGGCATACTGGGAAGTGTTCGGAATTTCGGATGACTGACGTGCCCAAAGTAAACTGCCTGTTACACCGGCCCAGAAGCTAGGATATGCAATCCTTTGCTATTGAACACACTATTCTCCGGTTGAAATATTATCGTTTATTTAGATATTAGATAACCTGAGGATTAATTAGAAACATCGTTATTTGGGACATTTTTCGAAAAATTCTTAAAAAAACGACAGAGTCCCTCTTCTCTCGCATTGCACCAAATTCTTACTTCCTATGACTTCCTACGATTAAACATGACAAAGAGACCTTCTAGGTTGATTCAGGGCTTAAAAACTTCTTCAGGCTAGCCTGTTAGGGCTAGGGGGCAGTATTGACACGGCTGGATAAAAAACATACCCGATTTAATCTGGTTACCACTCCTACCCAGTAACTAGAATATGCATATACTTATTACATATGGATAGAAAACACCCTACATTTTCTAAAACTGTTTGAATGGTGTCTGTGAGTATAACAGAACTCATTTGGCAGGCAAAACCCTGAGACATTTTCTGACAGGAAGTGGATACCTGATGTGTTGTATTACCTTTAAACCTATCCCATTGAAAAACACAGGGGCTGAGGAATATTTTGGCACTTCCTATTGCTTCCACTAGATGTCACCAGCCTTTACAAAGTGTTTTGAGTCTTCTGGAGGGAGATCTGACCGAACAAGAGCCATGGAACGATGATGGCCCATTAGACACCTGGCGCGAGTTCATGTTGGGTACCCTCGTTCCAATACGTTATAAAGAGTATGCATTCGTCCACCTTGAATATTATTCATGTTCTGGTTAAAAAAGGCCCTAATGATTTATGCTATACAACGTTTGACATGTTTGAACGAACGTAAATATATTTTTTCCCTCGTTCATGACGAGAAGTCCGGCTGGCTTAGATCATGTGCTAACAAGACGGAGATTTTTGGACATAAATGATGAGCTTTTTTGAACAAAACTACATTCGTTATGGACCCTGTGATACCTGGAAGTGACATCTGATGAAGAGAATCAAAGGTAATGGATTATTTACATAGTATTTTCGATTTTAGATCTCCCCAACATGACGTCTAGTCTGTATCGCAAACGCGTATTTTTCTGGGCGCAGTGCTCAGATTATTGCAAAGTGTGATTTCCCAGTAAGGTTATTTTAAATCTGGCAAGTTGATTGCGTTCAAGAGATGTAAATCTATAATTCTTTAAATGACAATATAATATTTTACCAATGTTTTCTAATTTTAATTATTTAATTTGTGACGCTGACTTGACTGCCGGTTATTGGAGGGAAACGATTTCTCAACATCAATGCCATAGTAAAACGCTGTTTTTGGATATAAATATGAACTTGATAGAACTAAAATGCATGCATTGTCTAACATAATGTCCTAGGAGTGTCATCTGATGGAGATTGTAAAAGGTTAGTGCATCATTTTAGCTGGTTTTATGGTTTTGGTGACCCTGTCTTTGAATTGACAAAACATTACACACAACTCTTGTAAATGTACTGTCCTAACATACTTAAATTTATGCTTTCGCCGTAAAACCTTTTTGAAATCTTAACCTGTTAGGGCTAGGGGGGCAGCATTGACACGGCTGGATAAAAAACATACCCGATTTAATCTGGTTACCACTCCTACTCAGTAACTAGAATATGCATATACTTATTACATATGGATAGAAAACACCCTAAATTTTCTAAAACTGTTTGAATGGTGTCTGTGAGTATAACAGAACTCAAATGGCAGGTCAAAACCCGAGAGATTCCTTTACAGGAAGTGGCCTGTCTGACCATTTCTGGAACTTCTTTGCCATCTCTATCATTTACTAAGGATCTCTGCTCTAACGCGACACTTCCCACGCCTTCCATAGGCTCTCAGAGCCCGGGAAAAAGAGAATGTCGCCATTCCAGCCCCAGGCTGAAACACACTATCGCTTTCTCAAGCGGCCCAACAAGAGACACTAGCTTATGCGCGTGACCCCGACCGCCCCGCTTGGGATTTTTTTTGTTTGCCGAAAAGAGATTCCTGTCGGAATTTTACCGCTTTCACGAGAAAAATGACGTAAAAATTGATTTTAAACAGCGGTTGACATGCTTCGACGCACGGCACTTGAATACTTTGAATTTTATTGTCAGGAATTGCGCCCGCCACACTTCTTTACTATTTCGGATAGTGTCGGGAACGCACGTAACAAAACGCCGCATTCGGATATAACGATGGATTATTTTGGACCAAACCAACATTTGTTATTGAAGTAGACGCCCTGGGTGTGCATTCTGGACAAGACAACAAAAGGTAATGACATTTTTATAATAGAAATATGATTATGGTGAGTGCTAAACTTGCCGGTGTCAAATAGCGAGCCCGTGATGCCTGGGCTATATACTTAGAATATTGCAAATGTGCTTTCACCAAAAAAGCTATTTTAAAATCGGACATATCGAGTGCATAGAGGAGGTCTGTATCTATAATTTTAAAATAATTGTTATGCTTTTTGTGAACGCGTATCGTGAGTAATTTAGTAAAATGTTAGCGACTTCCCGTAAGTTTGCGGGGGTAAAGTGCTAGTTCTGAACGTCACATGCTAATGTAAAAAGCTGGTTTTTGATATAAATATGAACTTGATTGAACAAAACATGCATGTATTGTAGAACATAATGTCCTAGGGTTGTCATCTGATGAAGATCATCAAAGGTGAGTGCTGCATTTAGCTGTCTTCTGGGTTTTGGTGACATTATATGCTGGCTTGAAAAATGGGTGTCTGATTATTTCTGGCTTGGTATTCTGCTGACATAATTAATGTTTTGCTTTCGTGTAAGCCTTTTTGAAATCGGACAGTGTGGTTAGATTAACGAGAGTCTTATCTTTAAATGGCTGTAAAATAGTCATATGTTTGAGAAATTGAAGTACAGGATTTTGAAGATTTTAAAATCGCGCCACAGGCTGGCAGTGGATGTTACGTAGGTGGGACGAACTCGTCCCGCCGGTCACATAGAGGTTAAAACGTGGTTAGATTAAGGAGATGTTTATCTTTCAAAGGGTGTAAAATAGTTGTATGTTTGAAAAATTTGAATTTTGACATTTATTTGGATTCAAATTTGCCGCTCTTGAAATGCACCTGTTGTTGATGGAGGCACCACGGGTGGCACGCTTAGCGCCCCACCCAGCCCATAGAGGCTAGGTTCCTTTTTCTCAAATTCCACCTGACTGAAGTGCCCAAAGTAAAACTGCCTGTAGCTCAGACCTGAAGCCAGATATGCATATAATTGGTACCACTGGAAATAAGATACTTTGAAGTTTGTAGAAATGTTAAAATAATGTAGGAGACTATAACACAATAGATATGGTAGGAGAAAATCCAAAGAAAAACTAACCAGAATTGTTTTTTTGAGAGAGCCCTTGCTCTTACATTGGAAAGTATAGGGAAATAATTAAATCCAGTATGCGATTCCACTGGGTGTCAGCACTCAATGTTCAAGGTCTCAGGCTTGTTTCTTCCGAAATGAGTAAGAATAATGAGTTTTACTACAGGGACACAGTCTAGGAAATGTGTGTATGTGCACGCCATGAAAAGGACACACATCTGCTAATATCGTTTTCCTATTGAACATACTTCCTTCTGTATGAAATAGTATAGTTTAATTACATTTTAGGGTATCTGAGGATTAAATAGAAATGTATTTTGACTTGTTGAAACAAAGTTTAGGGGTAGATTTTTGGATTCCTTTCTCTGCCTGTTGAACGAGTGGATTACTCAAATCGTTGGCGCCAACTAAACAGACTTTTTGGGATATAAAGAAGGATTTTATCTAACATAATGACACTACATGTTATAGCTGGGACCCTTTGGATGACAAGTCAGAAGAAGATTTTCGAAAAGTAAGTGAATATTTAATCGCTATTTGTGAATTTATGAAACCTGTGCCGGTGGAAAAATATTTTGATGTGGGGCGCCATCCTCAAACAATCGCATGGCATGCTTTCGCTGTAAAGCCTACTGTAAATCGGACAGTGCAGTGAGATTACAAATAATTTAAGCTTTCAACCGATATAAGACACTTGTATGTACCTAAATGTTTAATATCCATAATTGTTATGATTATTTATTTGAATTGCGCGCCCTCCAGTTTCAGCGGAAGTTGTCCTGCTAGCGGGACGCCACCCCTTAACTTGACTTTGTGACCATTTGCCATATGAAAATCTATGGTGGAGCGCGCTCACCATCTTTGGGAATTTAAGGGTATGACAATTGGCATTTGACATGTTCCACTTGCAATATGGTTTGGATGAATTGCCGTCACATTGACTCTGTACCGGTACCCCCTGTATATAGTCTCGCTATTGTTATTCTACAGCTGCTCTTTAATTACTTGTTACATTTATCTCTTATTCTTATCCATATTTTTTGGAAACTTCATTGTTGGTTAGGGGCTCATAAGTAAGCATTTCACTCTAAGGTTTCACTGTAAGGTCTACTACACCTGTTGTATTCAGCATTTCACTATAAGGTCTACTACACCTGTTGTATTCAGCATTTCACTGTGAGGTCTACTACACCTGTTGTATTCAGCATTTCACTGTGAGGTCTACTACACCTGTTGTACTCAGCATTTCACTGTAAGGTCTACTACACCTGTTGTATTCAGCAGTTCACTGTGAGGTCTACTACACCTGTTGTATTCAGCATTTCACTGTAAGGTCTACTACACCTGTTGTATTCAGCATTTCACTGTAAGGTCTACTACACCTGTTGTATTCAGCATTTCACTGTGAGGTCTACTACACCTGTTGTATTCAGCATTTCACTGTGAGGTCTACTACACCTGTTGTATTTGGCGCATGTGACTAATACAATTTGATTTGATTTGATTTCAAAGTAATAGGGTTCCCATTCCTTCTGCTTTATTTTCACACAATTGTGTCTTGCAGAAGAGAACCATGAAGAGGAGCTTGGGGGGGCTGACAAAGTAGCAGAGAAGACCTGATTCATCAAATATCACAGTTAATTCTGGTGATTCTCACCCGGTTGGCATGCACAACACGGCAAGGTATGCGACATTAATCCCAATCAAATATCCAATGTTGTTAGATGTATTCTACTAACACAACTTTAATGTCAGTTGTGTGTTAATGTTATGAACTAAAAACAATCTATGGTTATTGGAGTCAATGAATCAATTGAAAGTGACCTCAATTAGAAATTATTTTAAAACCACTGTTTTAAAATCTGCTCTCATGGTTCTGCTCTCATGGTTCTGCTCTCATGGTTCTGCTCTCATGGTTCTGTTTACATTTTTTTCAGACACTCAATCTGGCACTCTTCAGGGTTAAAGAGTTAAAGAGTATGCGTTCCCCCTGAAAAAGAAGGGAAGGGGGGACATTAAAGTCCATAATTAACACTTATTGGAGAACACAATACTCTCAGTGAAAGTAGTTGGGGATTTAATTGATCTATTACGTTCTTAAGGGGCCCATGGAAGAATAAAATGCTGTCCCACAGTTGTGAGATTAGGTGATATATTTTACTGATGTGGGCCGTGTTCTTCAGTGATCATAGTTTTGCATCTAACCTTCCACCTCCAGAAGTCAGTCCCTCCAGAAACATATGACTCTGCTCTCTATTGCTCTTTGATTGGTACCAGGTGGGGAGCGCTCTGCTTTGAAGAGAGAAGCTGTCTTTTGCCAACAGAGGCTATCAGCGTGTAGATGAAAACCTCTCTGAAGAGGCTTGAGTGTCTATTCAAGTAAGGCAGGAGACCTAGACACTCCAGACCCTCTTGAATCTATAAAATAAAAAAAGTGACACTTATGAATTTGCCCTGAAGAATTTAACTAAACTTACGAGAACTCACTGCTCAAGAGCCTACTTTCTAAATATAACTTTGTGGCTGACTCCACTCTCCCTCTCCTCCAATGTGCGAATGTATCGCACTGAACCCAACATGACCGCTTCCTGTACCTCGTGAACAGTTTGTGCTAACTCTATCTTAGATTGTTTATTGAACTGTGTTTTGGGACAAATTAGCAAAAACAATAAACTGATTAACCCTTAAGAAAGATTGACTGCCAACAAAAGGAAACCAAATCCATGTGGAAAAGTAGTCATGAACAACTACAACCCTAATATTTTTTCAAACTTTGTGCAAATTAACAGTAACATAACATCCATCCCAGTATAAAGTACTTTCCTTCTCCAACTTCTCTCTGAAGTCATATCCCACAATTTCTTTCAGTTCTGGCACAGGAGGTTGTAGGCCACAAAAAAAATGTGGCTCTACACCCCCATTTACCAGACAGCCATCATAGAGTGCTCTCACAGAAAACAAACAGTAAATAAAGGACACATTACAATACGTACAAAATCAAATGTCTTACTCAAGTCATATATATTGCCATAAACAAAAGTGTCTTTGTTGGTGTAAAAGTGTAACTCACCTTGAGAGTTGCAAGAAAGGCATTTTTGTCAATCAGGTATAGCAGAGGAATGGATTGCCCTCATTAGCAGCTGGAGAAATTCTCTTGAGGGACCACCCTCATCAGCTGCCCCTTTTCCGTCAGCATCCCTAAAAACCATGTCTATTTTTGCCTCCGGATTAAAGAGGGCTCTCTTAAAGCCTCTCACTGCACAATCATAAACGTTGTCCCTCATCACGTTAATTTGGTTGGAGTCAGGGGCAAAAGCAAAGTCAACCTTGCTGCTCATTAACTTCAGCAGTGGTTGGAGGTCAACACTAAAAAATAGACATTCAGAATAACAGCTCAGTTACTTCCCACAATTCATCTGAAATAACAAGACATTATTTACAGGGATGACTTACTCATTGTCATCACCAACATCAACAGACTAGTGTGATGAAGGTGGACGATAAGCCTCAGGGAATGGTGGAGGGGAGGCCACAGGAAGTGGTATATGTGGAGGGGGGCCACAGGAAGTTGCGCTGGTGAGGGGGGCACAAGAAGTGGTGCAGAAGATGGGGGCCACAGGAATAGGTACTGCCACAAGTGTAGTCTCGTTTGGAGAAGTAGTCTGTAAAAAGTCATTTAAAGGCTTATACATTTCAAAAACATGGAGAAAGCAATAAAGCTGTCAAACATGAGGTGATTGCGTTCTAACAATGTGTACTATAGAATGTAATCAATGTGTAGGTCAAGAAGACATTTTAAGGATGCATGTAGCTCTATTTTTTTAATTATATTGTCAATATGTATTACATTCAACAAGCAGACAGTGTGGTCCGTCCTAACTCTGGAGGGATATCTGGAGAAAGCATTCATGAAGCAATCCATTACAGTACTGCTGCGATTGTTGCTGGAAGCACGGAGAAACAACGAGACGGCTGTGCCCATCAATGCCACCATGTATGACTATCCTCCACCTAAATCAGAAAACAACTATGTTTTTCGTGCACCTGGTATTATTTTTGGGTTACCAAGTCCACATTTTCTAAATGGTTTTAAATGCACTTAAGGGGGCCTCCGCACTGGCGGAGTTGCAAAGAAAAAGCCATATCTCAGACTGGCCAATAAAAAGAACAAGATTAAGATGGGCAAAATAACACAATTGGACAGAGGAGCTCAACAGCATCCCGTTGAGGACTTATGAGGTGTCTGTTTCTCAAACTAGACATTCTAATGTACTTGTCCTCTAGGTCAGTTTTGCACCGGGGCCTCCCACTCCTCTTTATATTCTGGTTAGAGACAGTTTGCACTGTTCTGTGAAGGGAGTAGCACACAGTGTTGCACGAGATCTTCAGTTTCTTGGCAATTTCTTGCATGGAATAGCCTTCATTTCTCAGAACAACAATAGACTAACGAGTTTATGAAGAAAGTCCTTTGTTTCTGGACATTTTGAGCCTGTAATTGAACCAACAAATACTGATTCTCCAGATACTCAACTAGTCTAAAGAAGGACATATTGCTTCTTTAACCAGGACAACAGTTTTCAGATGTGCTAACATAATTGCAAGAGGGTTTTCTAATGATCTATTAGCCTTTTAAAATGATAAACTTGGATTAGCTAACACAACGTGCCATTGGAACACAGGAGTGATGATTGCTGATAATGGGCCTCTGTACGCCACGTACAGTTGAAGTCGGAAGTTGACATACACCTTAGCCAAATACATTTAAACTCAGTTTTTCACAATTCCTGACATTTAATCCAAATAAAAATTCCCTGTTTTAGGTCAGTTAGGATCACCACTTTATTTTAAGAATGTGAAATGTCAGAATAATAGTAGAGAGAATGATTTATTTCAGCTTTTATTTCTTTCATCACATTCCCAGTGGGTCAGAAGTTTACATACACTCAATTAGTATTTGGTATTATTGCCTTTAAATTGTTTACCTTGGGTCAAACATGTCAGGTAGCCTTCCACAAGCTTCCCACAATAAGTTGGGTGAATTTTGGCCCATTCTTCCTGACAGAGCTGGTGTAACTGAGTCAGGTTTGTAGGCCTCCTTGCTCACACACGTGTTTTCAGTTCTTCCCACTAATTTTCTATAGGATTGAGGTCAGAGCTTTGTGATGGCCACTCCAATACCATGACTTTGTTGTCCTTAAGCCATTTTGCCACAACTTTGGAAGTATGCTTGGGGTCATTGTCCATTTGGAAGACCCATTTGCGACCAAGCTTTAACTTCCTGACTGATGTCTTGAGATGATGCTGATGTCTTGAGATGATGGGCCTGTTCGGCCTCCTTTTCCTGTATTCCACGATTATCTCCTTTGTCTTGAGGGGAGAGGTTGTTGTCCTGGCACCACACGGCCAGGTCTCTGACCTTCTCCCCTATAGGCTGTCTCATCATTGTCGGTGACCAGGCCTACCACCGTTGTGTCGTCAGCAAACATAATGATGGTGTTGAGTCGTGCTTGGCCACGCAGTCACGGGTGAACAGGGAGTACAGGGGGAGACTAATCACGCACCCCTGAGAGGCCCCGGTGTTGAGGATCAGCTTGGCAGATGTGTTGTTCCCTACCCTTACCACCTGGGGGTGGCCCATCAGGAAGTCCAGGATTCAGTTGCAGAGGGAGGTGATTAGTCCCAGGGTCCTTAGATTAGTGATGAGTGTTGTGGGCACTATTGTGTTGAACGCTGAGCTGTAGTCAATGAACAGCATTCTCACATAGGTGTTCCTTTTGTCCAGGTGGGAAACTGCAGTGTGGATTACGATTGAGATTGCGTCATCTGTGGATCTGTTGGGGCGGTATGCGAATTGGAGTGGGTTTAGGGTTTCCGGGATGATGGTGTTGATGCAAGCCATGACCAGCCTTTCAAAGCACTTCATGGCTACGGACGTGAGCACTACTGGGTAGTAGTCATTTATGCAGGTTACCTTCGCATTCTTGGGCACAGGGACTATGGGGGTCTGCTTGAAAAATGGGTATTACAGACACGGTCAGGGAGAGGTTGAAAATGTCAGTGAAGACACTTGCCAGTTGGTCCACGACCTTGTAATCCGTCTGGCCCCATGGCCTTGTGAATGTTGACCTGTTTAACCTGTCAAGGTATAGGGGGCAGTATTTTCGATTTCGGATGAAGAACGTGCCCAGAGTAAACGGCCTAATACTCGGGCCCAGAGTAAGATATTTGCATATTATTAGTAGATTTGGATAGAAAACACTCTGAAGTTTCTAAAACTGTTTGAATGATGTCTGTGAGTATAACAGAACTCATATGGTAGGCAAAAACCTGAGAAAAATCCAACCAGGAAGTGGGAAATCTGATGCTAATAGTCCTTTCAAGTCATTGCCTATCTAACACACAGTGACTTAGGGTTCATTTTGCACTTCCTAATGCTTCCACTAGATGTCAACAGTCTTTAGAACCTAGTTTCAGGGTTTTGCGGTGAACACAGAGCGAACAAGAAGGCCGGGAAATTGGTGACTCAGGAAATGACATGAGTTTTGTGACGCTCGTTCACGTGAGAGGTAGCTGTGTTCCATAACGTTTTTCAAGACATTGGAATCGTCCGGTTGGAATATTATTGAAGTGTTATGTTAACCTGTTATGGCTAGGGGGCAGTATTTTCACGGCTGGATAAAAACGTACCCGATTTAATCTGGTTACTACTCCTTCCCAGTAACTAGAATAGGCATATAATTATTGGCTTTGGATAGAAAACACTCCAAAGTTTCTAAAACTGTTTGAATGGTGTCTGTGAGTATAACAGAACTCAAATGGCAGGTCAAAACCTGAGAGATTCCTTTACAGGAAGTGGCCTGTCTGACCATTTGTTGAACTTCTTTTCCATCTCTATCATTTACTAAGGATCTCTGCTCTAACGTGACACTTCCCACGTCTTCCATAGGCTCTCAGAGCCCGGGAAAAAACAGAATGTCATCATTCCAGCCCCAGGCTGAAACACATTATCGCTTTCTCAAGTGGCCGATCAAGGGACACTGGCTTATGCGCGTGACCCCGACCGCCCCGCTTTGGGATTTTTTCCTCTGTTTGCCGAAAAGGAGATTCCCTGTCGGAATATTATCGCTTTCTACGAGAAAAATGTCGTAAAAATTGATTTTAAACAGCGGTTGACATGCGTCAAGTACGGTAATGGAATACTTAGAATTTTATTGTCACGAATTGCGCCATGTGCGTGACACTTCTTTACTATTTCGGATAGTGTCTGGAACGCATCGAACAAAACGCCGCTTATTCGGATATAACGATGGATTATTTTGGACCAAACCAACATTTGTTATTGAAGTAGCAGTCCTGGGTGTGTATTCTGACGAAGACAACAAAAGGTAATGAAACTTTTATAATAGTAAATATGATTATGGTGAGTGCTAAACTTGCCGGGTGTCTAAATAGCGAGCCCGTGATGCCTGGGCTATGTACTTAGAATATTGCAAAATGTGCTTTCACCAAAAAGCTATTTTAAAATCGGACATATCGAGTGCATAGAGGAGGTCTGTATCTATAATTCTTAAAATAATTGTTATGCTTTTTGTGAACGTTTATCGTGAGTAATTTAGTAAAATGTTAGCGAATTCCCCGGAAGTTTGCGGGGGTATGCTAGTTCTGAACATCACATGCTAATGTAAAAAGCTGGTTTTTGATATAAATATGAACTTGATTGAACAAAACATGCATGTATTGTATAACATAATGTCCTAGGGTTGTCATCTGATGAAGATCATCAAAGGTGAGTGCTGCATTTAGCTGTCTTCTGGGTTTTGGTGACATTATATGCTGGCTTGAAAAATGGGTGTCTGATTATTTCTGGCTTGGTACTCTGCTGACATAATCTAATGTTTTGCTTTCGTTGTAAAGCCTTTTGAAATCGGACAGTGTGGTTAGATTAACGAGAGTCTTGTCTTTAAATGGCTGTAAAATAGTCATATGTTTGAGAAATTGAAGTAATAGGATTTTTAAGGTTTTGAAAATCGCGCCACAGGATAGCAGTGGCTGTTACGTAGGTGGGACGAATTCGTCCCGCCTAGCCTAGAGAGGTTAATATTTTAACAACGTTTATGATGAGTATTTTTGTAAATTGTTGTGCTCATCCACCGGAGGTATTGGAGGCAAAATATTTTCAGAACATCACGCGCCAATGTAAAATGCTGTTTTCTGATATAAATATGAACTTTATCGAACAAAACATACATGTATTGTCTAACATTGAGTCCTAGGAGTGTCATCTGATGAAGATCGTCAAAGGTTAGTGCTTAATTTTAGCTGAGATTCTGCTTTTTGTGACCCATCTCCTGCTCAGAAAATGGCTGTGTGGTTTTTCTTGTGTTGTCGCTGTCCTAACATAATCTAACTTTATGCTTTCGCCCGTAAATCCTTTTTGAGATCGGACAATGTGGTTGGATTAACTTACATCTAGACGTTCCGCTAGCGGAACACCTGCTCCAATATCCAATGATAGGCGTGGCGCGAATTACAAATTCCTCATAAATACAAAAACTTCAATTTTTCAAACATAGACTATTTTACACCATTTTAAAGACAAGACTCTCCTTTATCTAACCACACTGTCCGATTTCAAAAAGGCTTTACAGTGAAAGCAAAACATTAGATTATGTCAGCAGAGTACCCAGCCAGAAATAATCAGACACACATTTTTCAAGCTAGCATATAATGTCACAAAAACAAAACCACAGCTAAATGCAGCACTAACCTTTGATGATCTTCATCAGATGACAACCCTAGGACATTATGTTATGCAATACATGCATGTTTTGTTCAATCAAGTTCATATTTATATCAAAAACAGCTTTTACATTAGCATGTGACGTTCAGAACTAGCAAACTTCCGGGAATTCGCTAACAATTTACTAAATTACTCACGATAAACGCTCACAAAAAGTATAACAATTATTTTAAGAACTATAGATACAGAACCCTCTATGCACTCGATATGTCCGATTTTAAAATAGCTTTTGGTGAAAGCACATTTTGCAATATTCTAAGTACATAGCCCAGCCATCACGGGCTAGCTATTTAGACACCCGGCAAGTTTAGCACTCACCAATATCAGATTTACTATTATAAAAGTTCGATTACCTTTTGTTGTCTTCGCCAGAATGCACTCCCAGGACTGATACTTCAATAACAAATGTTGGTTTGGTCCAAAATAATCCACGTTATATCCGAATAGCGGCGTTTTGTTCGTAGCGTCCCAGACACTATCTGAAATGGTAAATCAGGGTCGCGCGCATGGCGCAATTCGTGACAAAAAAATCTAAATATTCCATTACCGTACTTCAAGCATGTCAACCGCTGTTTAAAATCCATTTTTATGCCATTTTCTCGTAAAAAACGATAATATTCCGACCGGGAATGTCCATTTAGCTAAACAGAGGAAAGAAAACACAGCTTTCGGGTCGACGCGGGCACGAGCCTGAGTCTCACAGTACTGTAACCAGCCACTACCCAAACGCGCTACTTTTTTTTCAGCCAGAGCCTGCAAAGCCACGATTCAGCATTTTACCGCCTTCTGAGAACCTATGGCAGCCGTAGGAAGTGTCACGGGACAGCTAAGATCCTCACTCTTCAATAAACAGAGACAAGAAGAACGACACCTTGTCAGACAGGCCACTTCCTGCATGAAATCTTCTCAGGTTTTTGCCTGCCATATGAGTTCTGTTATACTCACAGACACCATTCAAACAGTTTTAGAAACTTTAGGTGTTTTCTATCCAAAGCCAATAATGATATGCATATTCTAGTTACTGGGCAGGAGTAGTAACCAGATTAAATCGGGTACTTTTTTTATCCAGCCGTGTCAATACTGCCCCCTATCCCCAACAGGCTAAGATAATATATACCTCATTCTGTAAACTATAAAAAGGAAACAAAAAATAACATGTTTTGGCGCCTGTCTCCTCTTTGGTTTTTCTTCTTTGAGTGCAGCTAGCAGTTGAACTCAATCATCACTTATAATCCACAGGTGAGAATACGCGTATACTGCATCCACGCTGATAATGTGTTGTTACATTATATTGACGGATTGACCCCAGAGGTTAGTCAGTAAATTATATTGATGGATTGATCCCAGAGGTTAGTCAGTATATTGTATTGATGGATTGGACCCCAGAGCTTAGACAGTATATTATATTGATGGATTGATCCCAGAGGTTAGTCAGTATATTATATTGATGGATTGACCCCAGAGGTTAGACAGTACATTATATTGATGGATTGATCCCAGAGGTTAGTCAGTATATTATATTGATGGATTAACCCCAGAGGTTAGACAGTACATTCTATTGATGGATTAACCCCAGAGGTTAGACAGTATATTATATTAATGGTGTTGAACACATTGTTATCAAGGGTGCCGCTGCCCATCATTTTGGTCCTGACTATGAGTTGTTGTGGTGGGGTTATGTCTCTCCATGACTCTGTGGGCTGAGCCCTCCATGCTGTGGTGTTACTTCAGGGTGGACGGACAATACTATATGTGCTTGATTTTCAGATTGACGTTGCCAGCTGTCCTTCCAAACCTGCATAGAGCTGTCCTTCCAGCCCTCCATCCAGCTGTTCTTCCAGCCCTCCTTCCAGCCCTCCATCCAGCCCCTCCATCCAGCTGTCCTTCCAGCCCTCCATCCAGCTGTTCTTCCAGCCCTCCATCCAGCCCTCCATCCAGCTGTCCTTCTAGCCCTCCATCCAGCTGTCCTTCCAGCTCTCCATCCAGCCCTCCATCAAGCTGTCCTTCCAGCCCCTCCATCCAGCTGTCCTTCCAGCCCTCCATCCAGCTGTCCTTCCAGCCCTCCATCCAGCTGTCCTTGCAGCCCTCCATCCAGCTGTCCTTCCAGCCCTCCATCCAGCTGTCCTTCCAGCCTTCCATCCAGCTGTCCTTCCAGCCCTCCATCCAGCTGTCCGCAGCCCTCCATCCAGCTGTCCTCCACCCTCCCCAGCTGTCCTTCCAGCCCTCCATCCAGCTGTCCTTCCAGCCCTCCATCCAGCTGTCCTTGCAGCCCTCCATCCAGCTGTCCTTCCAGCCCTCCATCCAGCTGTCCTTCCAACCCTCCATCCAGCCCTCCTTCCAGCCCTCCATCCAGCTGTCCTTCCAGCCCTCCATCCAGCTGTCCTTCCAGCCCTCCATCCAGCTGTCCTTCCAGCCCTCCATCCAGCTGTCCTTGCAGCCCCTCCATCCAGCTGTCCTTCCAGCCCTCCATCCAGCTGTCCTTCCAACCCCTCCATCCAGCCCTCCTTCCAGCCCTCCATCCAGCTGTCCTTCCAACCCTCCATCCAGCCCTCCTTCCAGCCCTCCATCCAGCTGTCCTTCCAGCCCCTCCATCCAGCTGTCTTTCCAGCCCTCTATCCAGCTGTCCTTCCAACCCTCCATCCAGCTGGCCTTCCAGCCCTCTTTCCAGCCCTCCTCAAGAGTAGGAGTGAGGAGATTGATAGCAAATCAAATGAAATTGTATTTGTCACATGCGCTATTCAGAGGGTGAATGGGCAAGACAAAATATTTATGTGTCTTTGAATGGCGTATGGTAGTAGGTGTCAGGGCGCACTGGTTTGTGTCAAGAACTGTGATGCTGCTGGTTTTTTCATGCTCAACAGTTTCCTGTGTGTATCAAAAATGGTCCACCATCCAAAGGACATCCAGCCAACTTGACACAACTGTGGGAAGCATTGGAGTCAACATGGGCCAGTATCCCTGTGGAACGACGTTTGACACCTTGTAGAGTCCATGACCCGACGAATTGAGGCTGTTGAGTAGGATGTCAAATGATGACTGTGATATGGAGTTAGTATCTTGTCAAGCCTCATCAATGTACCCCTTCCTGAGAATACGGAAGCACCAACAAAAGGTTGGTTGAACCTCACAAAGAAATACATCGGTCTATAACAGTCTTAGTCTATATTTTCTCATGCTATTTTGTGTTTTAGGCATTAAATAGTCTTAGTCAAGGGTTTCATAAAATTGGTTTTATTTCAACAGTTACTCTTACATATATGGACTGTTCTCAAACACACACACACGCAATCTGTCACGACTTCCGCAGAAGTTGGTTCCTCTCCTTGTTCGGGCGGCGGTCGAAGTCACCGCCTTCTAGCCATCGCCGATCCACTTTTCATTTTCCATTTGTTTTGTCTTTGTCTTACACACCTGGTTTCAATCCCCCAATTACTTGTTCATTATTTAACCCTCTGTTCCCCATGTTTGTTTGTGAGTAATTGTTTGTTGTATTGCGGTCCGTAGTTGTGGCCTTGTATTAGTACGACGTGTATTGTGATATATTTCCGTAAAATTGCTTTCATTACTCATATCTGCTGTCCTGCGCCTGACTCATCTCACCAGCTACACACAGACGCTTTACACAAACATAATGCACACACACACCCCATATACAGTATCTACACTGAGTGTTCAAAATAGTAAGAACACCGCCTAATACTGAGTTGCACCGAGTTAGGAACAAATTCTTATTTACGATGACGGACTACTAAAAGGCAAAAAGGCCTCCTGCAGGGAACGGGGGCTGGGATAAAAAATAAAACATTTAATATAGGACAAAACACACATCAGGACAAGAGAGACACCACAAAATAACATAAAGAGATTATTTGAATGAAGAGATGGAGATAAAACTGTCCAGTTTGTGCGTTTGTTGCAGCTCATTCCAGTCGCTAGCTGCAGCGAAATGAAAAGATGAGCGACCCAGGGATGTGTGTGCTTTGGGGGACCTTTAACAGAATGGGTGTTTTATGTGGAGGATAAGGGCTGCAGTAGATATCTCAGATAGGGGGGAGTGAGGCCTAAGATGGTTTTATAAATAACATCAACCAGTGGGTCTTGCGACGGGTATACAGAGATGACCAGTTTACAGAGGAGTATAGAGTGCAGTGATGTGTCCAATAAATTTAACACAGTAAATTCATCAGGCTTAAGCCATGTTTCAGTCAGGCCAATCACATCAAGATTATGATCAGTGATTAGTTAATTGACTCTAACTGCCTTGGAAGTGAGGGATCTAACATTAAGTTGCCCTATTTTGAGATGTGAGGTATCACGATCTCTTTCAAGTTTAATTCTACCCAACCTAGGTCGAAGCACAGACACGGTCTCAATGGAGATAGCTGAGCTGACTACACTGACTGTGCTAGTGGCAGACTCCACTAAGCTGGCAGGCTGGCTAACAGCCTGCTGCCTGGCCTGCACCCTATTTCATTGTGGAGCTAGAGGAGTTAAAGCCCTGTCTATGTTCGTAGATAAGATGAGAGCACCCCTTCAGCTAGGATGGAGTCCGTCGCTCCTCAACAGGCCAGAAAGTCCCAGAAAGAGGGCCAATTATCTACAAATTCAAATTTGTAATACAAATTCTTTCTTTTGGGAGGGGCAAAAACAGTTTTCAACCAGCGATTGAGTTGTGAGACTCTGCTGTAGAGCTCATCACTCCCCTAACTGGGAGGGGGCCAGAGACAATTACTCGATGCCGACACATCTTTCTAGCTGATTTACACGCTGAAGCTATGTTGTGCTTGGTGACCTCTGACTGTTTCATCCTAACATCGTTGGTGCCGACGTGGATAACAATATCCCTATACTCTCTACACTCGCCAGTTTTAGCTTTAGCCAGCACCATCTTTAGATTAGCCTTAACGTCGGTAGCCCTGCCACCTGGTAAACAGTGTATGATCGCTGGATGATTCATTTTAAGTCTAATACTATGGGTAATGGAGTCGCCAATGACTAGGGTTTTCAATTTGTCAGAGCTAATGGTGGAGGCTTTGGTGTCTCAGACCCTGTAACGGGAGGAGTAGAGACCAGAGAAGGCTCGGCCTCTGACTCCGACTCGCTGCTTAACCTGTTATGGATAGGGGCAGTATTTTCACGGCCGGATAAAAACGCACCCGATTTAATCTGATTATTACTCCTGCACAGAAACTAGAAAATGCATATAATTATTAGCTTTGGATAGAAAACACTCCAAAGTTTCTAAAACTTTTTGAATGGTGTCTGTGAGTATAACAGAACTCATTTGGCAGGCCAAAACATGAGAAGATTCTGTAAAGGAAGTACCCTGTCTGACCATTTCTTGGCCTTCTTGATCATCTCTATCCATTACAGGGGATCTCTGCTGTTATGGACACTTCCTACGGCCCCATAGGCTCTCAGAAGGTGGCAAAAAGCTGAATGGTGGCTTTGCAGGCCCTGGCGGATAAACACTAGCGCATTTTGATAGTGGTCGATCAGAGAACAGAGACTGGAGGCGCGTGCACGAGGCGACCCTATGTCTTTGAACTAAAACAGGGTTTCCCGGTCGGAATATTATCGCTTTTTACGAGAAAATAGCATAAAAATTGATTTTAAACAGCGGTGACATGCTCGAAGTACGGTAATGGAATATTTTGAATTTTTTTGTCACGAAACGCGCCGGCGCGTAACCCTTCATCACCCTTGGATAGTGTCTTGAACGCACGAACAAAACAGAGGATATTTGAACATAACTATGGATTATTTTGAACCAAACCAACATTTGTTATTGAAGTAGAAGTCCTGGGAGTGCATTCTGACGCAGAACAGCAAAAGTAATCAAACTTTTCTAATAGTAAATCTGACTTTGGTAGGGTCAAACTTGGTGGTGTCAAAATAGCTAGCCTGTGATGGCGAGCTATTTACTCAGAATATTGCAAAATGTGCTTTCACCGAAAAGCTATTTTAAAATCAGACACCTCGATTGCATAAAGGAGTTCTGTATCTATAATTCTTAAAATAATTTATGTTTTTTGTGAACGCTTATCGTGAGTAATTTAGCAAACTCACCGAAGTGTTCGGTGGGAATGCTAGTTCTGAACGCCACATGCTAATGTAAAAAGCTGGTTTTCGATATAAATATGAACTTGATTGAACAAAACATGCATGTATTGTATAACATAATGTCCTAGGGTTGTCATCTGATGAAGATCATCATAGGTTAGTGCTGCATTTAGCTGTGGTTTTGCTTTTGTGACATTATATGCTAGCTTGAAAAATGGGTGTCTGATTATTTCTGGCTGGGTACTCTGCTGACATAATCTAATGTTTTGCTTTCGCCGCAAAGCCTTTTGAAATCGGACAGTGTGGTTAGATAAAGGAGAGTCTTGTCTTTAAAATGGTGTAAAATAGTCATATGTTTGAAAACTTGACGCTTTTGTATTTTTGAGGAATTTGTAATTCGCGCCACGCCTATCATTGGATATTGGAGCAGGTGTCCGCAGCGAACGCCTAGATGTAAGAGTTAATGGGGAGAACCGGTTGAAAGTTTCTGTCGGCTGAATGAGTGACACCGGTTGAGCATTCCTACAGCATTTCCCTCCAGAAGCCTTGAGAAAGTTGTCCGCCCGCGGGACTGTGCGAGGGGATTTATACTGCTATCTGTACTTACTGGTTGCACAGACGCTGTTTCATCCTTTCCTACACTTACATTACCCTGGGCTTGCAGCACAGCTATCCTTGCGGTAAGACGATCGCTCTCCTGTATATTGTGAGTACAGCGACTGCAATTAGAAGGCATCATGTTAATGTTACTACTTAGCTTCGGCTGGTGGAGGTCCTGATGAACCACGCCCAGATAAAGCGCCTGGGAGTGAAAAAGTTGAAAGAAGAAAGGTAGAGCGAGGAAAAACAAAAATATAAACAGTAATTAAAATGTAAAAACTGTAATGTTGTCAGGTAGCAAAGTAAGGTTAGCAACAAAACGCACAGCAGCACGCTAAACAAGTCTACAAGCATTGACTGGAAGTTGTAAGTAAACACCCTGAGACATGTAAATTATGTCTCCACAATCTAGCATGGGTAGGATGGTCATCTGAATCAGGATTAGTTTGGCAGCTGGGGTGAAAGAGGAGCGATTACGATAGAGGAAACCAAGTCTAGATTTAACCTCTCTGGGCGTAACAGCCAGTTGAATCCTGTGGCGCGATTTTCAAAACCTTTGAAATGCTCTTACTTCAATTTCTCAAACATATGACTATTTTACAGCTATTTAAAGACAAACTCTCGCTAATCTAACCACACTGTCCGATTTCAAAAAGGTTTACAACGAAAGCAAAACATTAGATTATGTCAGCAGAGTACCAAGCCAGAAATAATCAGACACCCATTTTTCAGGCTAGCATACAATGTCACAAAAACCCAGAAGACAGCTAAATGCAGCACTAACCTTTGATGATCTTCATCAGATGACAACCCTAGGACATTATGTTATACAATACATGCATGTTTTGTTCAATCAAGTTCATATTTATATCAAAAACAGCTTTTTACATTAGCATGTGACGCTCAGAACTAGCATACCGCAAACTTCCGGGAATTCGCCAACAATTTACTAAATTACCCACGTATAAACGCTCACAAAAAAGCACAACAATTATTTTAAGAATTATAGATACAGAACTCCTCTATGCACTCGACATGACCGATTTTAAAATAGCTTTTTGGTGAAAGCACATTTTGCAATATTCTAAGTACAGAGCCCAGGCATCACGGGCTAGCTATTTAGACACCGACCAAGTTTAGCACTCACCAATACCAGATTTACTATTATCAAAGTTTGATTACCTTTTGTTGTCTTCGCCAGAATGCACTCCAGGACTGCTACTTCAATAACAAATGTTGGTTTGGTCCAAAATAATCCATCGCTATATCCGAATAGCGGACGTTTTTTCAGGCCCCCAGACACTATCTGAAATGGTAAATCAGGGTCGCGCGCGATGGCGCAATTCGTGACAAAAAATCGAAATATTCCATTACCGCACTTCAAGCATGTCAACCGCTGTTTAAAATCCATTTTTGTGCCATTTTTCTTGTAAAAAAGCGATAATATTCCGACCGGGAATGTCCATTTAGCTAAACAGAGGAAAGAAAACACAGCTTTCGGTCGACGCGGGCACGAGCCTGAGTCTCACAGTACTGTAACCAGCCACTACCCAAACGCGCTACTTTGTTTCAGCCAGAGCCTGCAAAGCCACGATCTTTGCCGCCTTCTGAGAGCCTATGGCAGCCGTAGGAAGTGTCACGGACAGCTAAGATCCTCACTCTTCAATAAACAGAGACAAGAAGAACGACACCTTGTCAGACAGGCCACTTCCTGCATGAAACCTTGTCAGGTTTTTTGCCTGCCAAATGAGTTCTGTTATACTCACAGACACCATCCAAACAGTTTTAGAAACTTTAGGTGTTTTTTATCCATATGTAATAAGTATATGCATATTCTAGTTACTGGGTAGGAGTGGTAACCAGATTAAATCGGGTACGTTTTTATCCGGCGGTGTAAATACTGCCCCTAGCCCTAACAGGTTAACTTTAGCCTGCAGCTTTGATATGTGCTTAGAGAAGGTCAGTGTGCCATCTAGACATACTCCAAGTACTGGTATGAGGTGACTACTTCAAGCCTAAACCCTCAGAAGTAGTAATCACAGCTGTGGGGAGAGGGACATTCTTCTCACCCAACCACATGACCTTCATTTTGGAGGTGTTCAGAACAAGGTTAAGGGTACAGAAAGCTTGTTGGACACTAAGAAACCTTTGTTGTAGAGCGTTTAACACAAAATCCAGGGAGGTGCCAGCTGAGTATAAGACTGTATCATCTGCATATAAATGGATGAGAGGCTTCCTGCGCTTGAACTATGTTGTTGATGTAAATTGGAGAAGAGCATGGGGCCTAGGATCAAGCCTTGGGGTACCCATTGGTGACAGGCAATGGCTGAGACAGCAGATGTTCTGACTTCATACACTGCACTCTGAGAGAGGAAGCTAGCAAACCAGGCCAAAGACCCCTTAGAGACACCAATACATTTTTACATTTACATTTTAGTCATTCAGCAGACGCTCTTATCCAGAGACGACTTACAGTAGTGAATGCATACATTTCATTTCATGCATTTTTTTGTACTGCCCCCGTGGGAATCGAACCCACAACCCTGGCGTTGTGTGTCTAAAAACCTGTTTTCGCTTTGTCATTATGTGGTATAGTGTGTGGATTAATTCATTTTTGAAATATAATTTAACAAAATGTGAAAAAAGTGAATACTTTCCAAATGCACTGTATACTCAAGACCCTGGGGGCTGTAGGGGGAACCTGGAATGGAGTATTTAGAAGATACTCAAGGCCCTGGGGGCTGTAGGGGGAAACCTGGAATGGAGTATTTAGAAGATACTCAAGGCCCTGGGGGCTGTAGGGGAAACCTGGAATGGAGTATTTAGAATATACATAAAGGGAAGTGAATGAAATTAAAAACTGAGTGGTTGTGATGTCATTCAGAACAGATTAAAAACAGGCTACATGATTGACGAAAATCATTTATTTAATTCTATATGCTACAAAGACAAAAGCAATATCTTACCAGGATGATTAATTGACAAATAATTGTTTTGCACAAAAATACCACAATAAAATAAAAGGCCAACATTGGTTTCATGTTTAAAATCAAATAATGATAAACTACTATAGAGAACAAAATGGGAAAATAAAGTAAATCATTCTAATAATTGAATTCTCCTCTCCTGTATGTTTTCTAACTCTGTAACATGTAATGGTATAACATTATACTGAACCTGTAACAATAATGCCTGAACCACAACACCTATCATTTGATCTGTATAGACATGAAAAGTGAAGGCATTTTACAATGTATCAACCATAATGCTATACAGTATATGACCAGTATATGACTGATGTTAAAGGACAGCTGCTGAATGAATAATACAACACACATTATATTAAAACACATTCCAATCAGAATAATACATGTATCAGTTAATAGATCACATTTGATCAAATGCCACTATTGTTCCATCAGGTGGAGCTACAATGTAACAACATACAGCATTGTGACTCACAGTTCTATATTAGAATTCCATGAGTTCCATTCTGATGGTTGTTATGGTGATCAGGTGATCTCAGCCTCACTCTTCTTCAACATGATCACCTGTTCAACATAGAAGTAGTTCATCAGTGTGGCCATGTATTTACTTATCCAATACAGAACCACTTACAAATGGAAATCATATCAGATGATTTACTAGTCAATCCTGTGCTACTTAGAATCCTATCAAATTATTTCCAATGAGGCTCCTGCTTATGTCCAGTTCTCCCTCATCAATATCAGGGCTATTTACTCCTTATCAATACCTGGGCTACTTTTTTATTTTATTTTTATTTCACCTTAATTTAACCAGGTAGGCCAGTTGAGAACAAGTTCTCATTTACAACTGCGACCTGGCCAAGATAGAGCAAAGCAGTGTGACACAAACAACACAGAGTTACACATGGGATAAACAAACGTACAGTCAATGACACAATAGAAAAGTCTATATACAGTGTGTGCAAATGTAGTAAGATTAGGAAGGTAAGGCAATAAATAGGCCATAGTGGCGAAATAATTTCAATATAGCCATTAAACACTGGAGTGACAGATAGACTGGAGTGATAGATAGATAGAAGATGAATGTGCAAGTAGAGATACTGAGGTGCAAAGGAGCAAAAATAAATATGGGGATGAGGTAGTTGGGTGGGCCATTTACAGATGGGCTGTGTACAGGTGCAATAAGGTAAGCTGCTTTGACAGCTGATGCTTAAAGTTAGTGAGGGAGATATGTCACCAGCTTCAGTGATTTTTTTGCAATTCGTTCCAGTCATTGGCATCAGAGAACTGGAAGGAAAGGCGGTCAAAGGAGGAGTTGGCTTTGGGGATGACCAGTGAAATATACCTGCTGGAGCGCATGCTATGTGGGTGCTGCTATGGTGACCAGTGAGCTGAGATAAGGCGGGACTTTACCTAGCAAAGACTTATAGATTACCTGGAGCCAGTGGGTTTAGCGACGAATATGAAGCGAGGCCAGCCAACAAGAGCATACAGGTCACAGTGGTGGGTAGTATATGGGGCTTTGGTGGCAAAACGGATGGCACTGTGATAGACTGCATCCAGTTTGCTGAGCAGAGTGTTGGAGGCTATTTTATAGATGACGTCGCCAAAGTCGAGGATCGGTAGGATGGTCAGTTTTACGAGGGTATGTTTGGCAACATGAGTGAAAGATGCTTTGTTGCGGATTGGAGATGCTTAATGTGAGTCTGGAAGCAGAATTTACAGTTTAACCAGACACTTAAGTATTTGTAGTTATCCATATATTCTAAGTCAGAGCCGTCCAGAGTAGTGATGCTGGACTTGCGGGCAGGTGCGAGGCAGTGATCGGTTGAATAGCATGCATTTAGTTTTACTTGCATTTTAGAGCAGTTGGAGACCACGGAAGGAGACTTGTATGGCATTGAAGGTTAGTTAATTAACCTCTATGGGACCGGCGGGGACGAATTCGTCCCACCTACGTAACAGCCACTGCCATCCTGTGGCGATTTTCTAAATCTTCAAAATCATATTACTTCAATTTCTCAAACATATGACTATTTTACAGCCATTTAAAGATAAGACTCTCGATTAATCTAACCACACTGTCCGATTTCAAAAAGGCTTACAACGAAAGCAAAACATTAGATTATGTCAGCAGAGTACCAAGCCAGAAATAATCAGACACCCATTTTTCAAGCCAGCATATAATGTCACCAAAACCCAGAAGACAGCTAAATGCAGCACTCACCTTTGATGATCTTCATCAGATGACAACCCTAGGACATTATGTTATACAATACATGCATGTTTTGTTCAATCAAGTTCATATTTATATCAAAAACCAGCTTTTACATTAGCATGTGACGTTCAGAACTAGCATACCCCCCCGCAAACTTACGGGGAATTCGCTAACATTTTACTAAATTACTCACGATAAACGTTCACAAAAAGCATAACAATTATTTTAAGAATTATAGATACAGACCTCCTCTATGCACTCGATATGTCCGATTTTAAAATAGCTTTTTGGTGAAAGCACATTTTGCAATATTCTCAGTAGATAGCCCAGGCATCATGGGCTCGCTTATTTAGACACACCCGGCAAGTTTAGCACTCACCATAATCATATTTACTATTATAAAAATGTCATTACCTTTTGTTGTCTTCGTCAGAATGCACACCCAGGACGTCTACTTCAATAACAAATGTTGGTTTGGTCCAAAATAATCATCGTTATATCCGAATAAGCGGCGTTTTGTTCGTGCTGTTCCAGACACTATCCGAAATAGTAAAGAAGTGTCGCGCGCGCAATTCCTGACAATAAAATTCAAAGTATTCCATTGCCGTACGTGGAAGCATGTCAACGCTGTTTAAAATCAATTTTTTCGTCATTTTTTAGAAAGCGCTAAAAAATTCCGACAGGAATCTCGGCCCGCAAACAGAGGAAAAAAATCCCAAAGGCGGGGCGGTCGGGGTCACGTGCATAAGCTAGTGTCTCTTGATGGGCCACTTGAGAAAGGCGATAATGTGTTTCAGCCTGGGGCTGGAATGACGACATTCTCTTTTTCCCGGGCTATGAGAGCCTATGGACGACGTGGGAAGTGTCACGTTAGAGAGCAGAGATCCTTAGTAAATGATAGAGATGGCAAAGAAGTTCCAGAAATGGTCAGACAGGCCACTTCCTGTAAAGGAATCTCTCAGGTTTTGACCTGCCATTTGAGTTCTGTTATACTCACAGACACCATTCAAACAGTTTTAGAAAATTTAGGTGTTTTCTATCCATATGTAATAAGTATATGCATATTCTAGTTACTGAGTAGGAGTGGTAACCAGATTAAATCGGTATGTTTTTTATCCAGCCGTGTCAATGCTGCCCCCCTAGCCCTAACAGGTTAACACAGTGTCCAAAGAAGGCCCAGAGGTGTACAGAATGGTGTCGTCTGCTAGAAGTGAATCAGAGAATCACCAGCAGCAAGAGCGACATCATTGATATATACAGAGAAGAGAGTTGGCCCGAGAATTGAACCCTGTGGCACCCATATAGAGACTGCCAGAGGTCCAGACAACAGGCCCTACAATTTGACACACTGAACTCTATCAGATAAGTAGTTGGTGAACCAGGCGAGGCAATCATTTGAAAAACAAAGGCTGTTGAGTCTGCCAATAAGAATGCGGTGATCGACAGAGTTGAAAGCCTTGGCCAGGTCGATGAATACGGCTGCACAGTAATGTCTCTTATCGATGGTGGTTATGATATTGTTTAGGACCTTGAGCGTGGCTGAGGTGCACCCATGACCAGCTCGGAAACCAGATTGCATAGCGGAGAAGGTATGGTGGGATTCGAAATGGTCAGTAATCTGTTTGTTAATGTGGCTTTCGAAGAGCTTAGAAAGGCAGGGTAGGATATATATAGGTCTGTAGCAGTTTGGGTCTAGAGTGTCACCCCCTTTGAAGAGGGGTATGACTGCGGCAGCTTTCCAATCTTTGGGAATCCCAGACGAAATGAAAGAGAGGTTGAACAGGCTAGTAACAGGGGTTGCTACAATTTCGACAGATCTTTTTAGAAAGAGCATCCAAATTGTCTAGCCCGGCTGATTTGTAGGGGTCCAGATTTTGCAGCTCTTCAGAACATCAGCTATCTGGATTTGAGTGAAGGAGAAACGGTGGGTGCTTGGGTGGGTTCCCCGGATGAGGTGCCGGGCAGTTGACCTGGGGTAGGGAAGCCAAGTGGAAAGCATGGCCAGCCGTAGAGAAATGCTTATTGAAATTCTCAATTATAGTGGATTTATCGGTGGTAACAGTGGGCAGCTGGGAGGGAGGTGCTCTTATTCTCCATGGACTTCACAGTGTCCCAGAACTTTTTTGAGTTTGTGCTACAGGATGCAAATTTCTGTTTGAAAAAGCTAGCCTCAGCTTTCCTAACTGCCTGTGTATATTGGGTTCTAACTTCCCTGAAAAAGTTGCATATCACGGGGGCTATTCGATGCTAATGCAGAACGCCACAGGATGTTTTGTGCTGGTCAAGGGCAGACAGGTCTGGAGTGAACCAAGGGCTATATCTATTCCTGGTAAAAAAAATTGAATGGAGCATGCTTATTTAAGATTGTGAGAGAAGCGCACTTTTAAAGAATAGCCAGGCATCCCCCTCTACTGATGGGATGAGGTCAATATCCTTCCAGGATACCCCGGCCAGGTTGATTAGAAAGGCCTGCTCGCTGAAGTGTTTTAGGGGAGTGTTTGACAGTGATGAGGGGTGGTCGTTTGACTGCGGACCCATTACAGACGCAGGCAATGAGGCAATGATTGCTGAGATCTTAGTTGAAAACAGCAGAGGTGTATTTGGAGGGAGAGTTAGTTAGAATGATATCTGTGAGGATGCCTGTGTCTACGGATTTGGGGTTGAACCTGGTAGGTTCATTGATCATTTGTGTGAGATTGAGGGCATCAAGCTAAGATTGTAAAATGGCCGAGGTGTTAACCTCTCTGGGCCAGTGGGACGCTTCGGTCCCACCTAGTCAACAGCTAGTGGAATCCCGTGGCGCGATATTCAAATACCTTAGAAATGCTATTGCTTCAATTTCTCAAACATATTACTATTTTACACCATTTTAAAGACAAGACACTTCGTTAACCTCTCTAGGCTAGGCGGGACGAATTCGTCCCACCTACGTAACAGCCATGGCTATCCTGTGGCGCGATTTTTCCAAAACCTTAAAAATCCTATTACTTCAATTTCTCAAACATATGACTATTTTACAGCCATTTAAAGATAAGACTCTCGTTAATCTAACCACACTGTCCGATTTCAAAAGGCTTTACAACGAAAGCAAAACATTAGATTATGTCAGCAGAGTACCAAGCCAGAAATAATCAGACACCCATTTTTCAAGCCAGCATATAATGTCACCAAAACCCAGAAGACAGCTAAATGCAGCACTCACCTTTGATGATCTTCATCAGATGACAACCCTAGGACATTATGTTTATACAATACATGCATGTTTTGTTCAATCAAGTTCATATTTATATCAAAACCAGCTTTTTACATTAGCATGTGACGTTCAGAACTAGCATACCCCCGCAAACTTCTCCGGGAATTCGCTTAACATTTTACTAAATTACTCACGATAAACGTTCACAAAAAGCATAACAATTATTTTAAGAATTATAGATACAGACCTCCTCTATGCACTCCGATATGTCCGATTTTAAAATAGCTTTTTGGTGAAAGCACATTTTGCGAATATTCTAAGTACATAGCCCAGGCATCACGGGCTCGCTTATTTAGACACCCGGCAAGTTTAGCACTCACCATAATCATATTTACTATTATAAAAATGTCATTACCTTTTGTTGTCTTCGTCAGAATACACACCCAGGACAGCTACTTCAATAACAAATGTTGGTTTGGTCCAAAATAATCCATCGTTATATCCGAATAGCGGCGTTTTGTTCGGCGTTCCAGACACTATCCGAAATAGTAAAGAAGTGTCACGCAGCTAGCGCAATTCGTGACAATAAAATTCTAAGTATTCCATTACCGTCGTCGAAGCATGTCAACCGCTGTTTAAAATCAATTTTTACAACATTTTTCTCGTAGAAAAGCGATAATATTCGACAGGGAATCTCCTTTTTGGCAAACAGAGGAAAAAAAATCCCAAAGGCGGGGGCGGTCGGGGTCACGCGCATAAGCTAGTGTCTCTTGATGGGCCACTTGAGAAAGGCGATAATGTGTTTCAGCCTGGGGCTGGAATGACGACATTCTGTTTTTTCCGGGCTCTGAGAGCCTATGGAAGACGTGGAAGTGTCACGTTAGAGCAGAGATCCTTAGTAAATGATAGAGATGGAAAAGAAGTTCAACAAATGGTCAGACAGGCCACTTCCTGTAAAGGAATCTCTCAGGTTTTTGACCTGCCATTTGAGTTCTGTTATACTCACAGACACCATTCAAAACAGTTTTAGAAAATTTAGGGTGTTTTCTATCCATATGTAATAAGTATATGCATATTCTAGTTACTGAGTAGGGGAGTGGTAACCAGATTAAATAGGGTATGTTTTTATCCAGCCGTGTCAATGCTGCCCCCCTAGCCCTAACAGGTTAATCTAAACACACAGTCCGATTTCAAAAAGGCTTTGACAACGAAAGCAAACACATTAGATTATGTCAGCAGAGTACCCAGCCAGAAATAATCAGACACCCATTTTTCAAGCTAGCATATAATGTCACAAAAACCAAAACCACAGCTAAATGCAGCACTAACCTTTGATGATCTTCATCAGATGACCTCCTAGGACATTATGTTATACAATACATGCATGTTTTGTTCAATCAAGTTCATATTTATATCAAAAACCAGCTTTTACATTAGCATGTGACTAGCATGTGACTAGCATTCCCACGAATACTTCCGTGAATTTACTAAATTACTCACGATAAACGTTCACAAAAACATAACAATATTTTAAGAATTATCGATACAGACCTCCTTTATGCAATCGCGGTGTCGATTTTAAAATAGCTTTCGGTGAAAGACATTTTGCAATATTCCGAGTAGATAGCCCGGCCATCACAGGCTAGCTATTTTGACACCCACAAGTTTGGTACTCAGATTTACTGTAAGAAAATTTGATTATCTTTGCTGTTCTATTCGTCAGAATGCACTCCCAGGACTTCTACTTCAACAACAAATGTTGGTTTGGTTCCAAATAATCCATAGTTATATCCAAATAAGCGGCGTTTTGTTCGTGCGTTCAAGACACTATCCGAAGGGTAAAGAAGGGTGACGCGCCCGGCGCGTTTTGTGACAAAAAAATTCAAAATATTCCATTACCGAACTTCAAAGCATGTCGAAACGCTGTTTAAAATCAATTTTTATGCTATTTTTCTCATAAAAGCGATAATATTCCGACCGGGAGTCGTTGTTTTTATCGTTCAAAGACCGAAAACGTAAACATGGAGTCGTCTCCGTACGCCGCGCACCAGTCTCATGGTTCTCAGATCGACCACTTACCAAATGCGCTACTGTTTTCAGCCATGGCCTGCAAAGTCATCATTCAGCGTTGCGGCGCTTCTGAGAGCCTATGGGAGCCTTAGAAAATGTCACGTTATGCCAGAGATCCCCTGTTTTGGATAGAGATGACAAAGAAGGCCAAGAAATGGTCCAAGAGGGCGCTTCCTGTTTGGAATCTTCTCAGGTTTTGGCCTCGCCAAATGAGTTATGTTATCTCACAGACACCATTCAAACAGTTTTAGAAACTTTAGGGTGGTTCTATCCAAATCAAACAATTATATGCATATTCTAGTTACTGGGCAGGAGTAGTAACCAGATTAAATCGGGTACGTTTTTGCAAATACTGCCCCTATCCCCAACAGGTTAACCTCTTGTCGTTCGCCTAGGATGGGGCGCTACAGCGATTTTTGAAAAAATGTGTGCCCATTTTAAACGGCCTCCTACTCAAACTCAGAAGCTGGATATGCATATAATTAACCTGTTATGGCTAGGGGCAGTATTTTCACGGCTGGATAAAAAACGTACCCGATTTAATCTGGTTACCACTCCTACCCAGTAACTAGAATATGCATATACTTATTACATATGGATAGAAAACACCCTAAACTTTCTAAAACTGTTTGAATGGTGTCTGTGAGTATAACAGAACTCATTTGGCAGGCAAAAAACTGAGAAGGTTTCATGCAGGAAGTGGCCTGTCTGACAAGGTGTCGTTCTTCTTGTCTCTGTGTATTGAAGAGTGAGGATCTTAGCTGTCCTGTAACACTTCCTACGGCTGCCATAGGGTCTCAGAAGGAGGTAAAAAGCTGAATCGTGGCTTTGCAGGCTCTGGCTGAAAAAAAGTAGCGCTTTGGGTAGTGGCTGGTTACAGTACTGTGAGACTCAGGCTCGTTCCGCGTCGACCGAAAGCTTTGTTTACTTTCCTCGTTTAGCTAAATGGACATTCCCGGTCGGAATATTATCGCTTTTTTCGAGAAAAATTGCATAAAAATGGATTTTAAACAGCGGTTGACATGCTTCAAGTACGGTAATGGAATATTTAGATTTTTTTTGTCACGAATTGCGCCATGCGTGCCCCTTATTTACCCTTTCAGATAGTGTCTGGAACGCATTCGAACAAAACGCCGCAATTTGGATATAACGATGGGATTATTTTGGACCAAACCAACATTTGTTATTGAAGTAGCAGACCTGGGAGTGCATTCTGACGAAGCACAACAAAAGGTAATCAAACTTTTATAATAGTAAATCTGATATTGGTGAGTGCTAAAACTTGCCGGTGTCTAAATAACTAGCCCTGTGATGCTAAGGACTTAGAATATTGCAAAAATGTGCTTTCACCAAAAGCTATTTCTAAAATCGACATATCGAGTGCATAGAGGAAGTTACCTCATCTATAATTCTTAAAATAATTGTTATGCTTTTTGTGAACGTTTATCAGTGAGTAATTTAGAAAATCGAGCAAATTCCTCCGGAAGTTTGCGGGGGTATGCTAGTTCTGAAACGTCACTAATGTAAAAAGTTGTTTTTGATATAAATATGAACTTGATTGAACAAAACATGCATGTATTGTATAACATTAATGTCCTAGGTGTGTCATCTGATGAAGATCATCAAAGGTTAGTGCTGCATTTAGCTGTCTTCTGGGTTTTTGGGACATTATATGCTAGCTTGAAAAATGGGTGTCTGATTATTTCTGGCTTGGTACTCTGCTGACATAATCTAATGTTTGCTTTGGCTGGAAAGCCTTTTGGAAATCGGACAGTGTGGTTAGATAAAGAGAGTCTTGTCTTTAAAATGCTGTGAAATAGTCATATGTTTGAAAAATTGAAGTTTTTGTACTTTTGAGGAATTTGTAATCGCGCCACGCCTATCATTGGATATTGGAGCAGGTGTTCACGCTAGCGGAACGTCTAGATATAAGAGGGTTAATACTTGTGGATCGAAAACACCCTAAAGTTTCTAAAACTGTTTGAATGATGTCTGAGGCATATCTTAGAACTCATATGGCAGTCAAAACCCCGAGACCGAGTAAACTAGTGAAGTGGAATTCTGAATTACGGACTCAACTTCATCAGTTTGCCTGTAAATCACACAGTGAGCAATGGTTCATTGAGCACTTCCTATTGCTTCCACTAGATGTCCCCAGTCTTTACAAAGTGATTTGAGCCTTCTACTGTGAAAACTGAATGAATGAGACGCAGTGGAACGTTGATCCGTGAGAGACATCCCATTATGATGCCGGCGCCCTGGCTACCCTCCCCTTTCAAACGTTTTGAAACACAATGCAATCGTCCCCCTTGAATCTTATTGGAGCTCTAGTTGAAAAAGGCCCTAAAGATTTATGTTATGTTATAACGTTTGACATGTTTGAACGAACCTAAATTTAAAAAAAATGAATTTTTCGAAAGTGGAGTCCCCATGACGGAACTTTCTAGGTGCAGCCTTCAGAACGCGACTAACAGGAACAAGCTATTGGAACATAAAGATTCCACTTTTCGACAACTTCTACATTTGGTTGTGGACCTGGGATTCCTTGAAGTGCTTTCTGATGAAGATAATCAAAGGTAGGGATTACTGACAATAGTATACAAGACTAGATTTGATATGCGTTTCTTCCAAGATGGCGCTGACCTGTAACGGTCCAGCCTATTTTCCGAATCCCCTTTATCGCAGCGGTGATTAACAGCAGTTATTTTTAAATCTGGCATTACAGGTGCTTTCAAGAGATATTCATCTATATCTAGAATGACAAGACATTTCTGTGCCGTTTTAATAGTAATTTAGTAAATTGTAGTTCTGGTTTCACCGCATTTAATGGAAAGAAGTTAGTCAACGCGATGCCATTGATGTAAAATGCTGTTTTAATATATAAATATGAACTTTTATCGAACAAAAGAATGCATATATTGTGTAACATGATGTCCTAGGGTGTCATCTTGATGAAGATTGTCAAAGGTTAGTGCTGCATTTAGCTGTTTTTTGGTTATTTGTGATGCATGGGTTGGTCGGAAATGGCTATGTGGCTACTTACGATATACCTTCTAACATAGTTCTAATGTTTTGCTTTTAAGGTAAAGCCTTTTGAAATCGGACAACGTGAACTTATCTAGAGAGGTGTATCTATAAACCTATATAACATAGTCTCATATTTGAAAATAAAATAAAATAAAATAAAATTGTTATGTTAATGATAGGATTTTTCGCTGACGGAGCTCAACCAGTTAAGTATGTCCCAGTTTAGGTCGCCCAGCAGCACAAGCTCAGAAGATAGTTGGCAAACTGTTCACATATGGGTGCTTCGAGGGCATGGCTGTTGTGCAGAGGATGGTTTAGCAGCAAGTAACAACGGTGAGAGGCTTGTTTCTGAAAAGGTGAATTTTTAGAAGTAGAAGCTTGATCTCCAATACTTGGGCTATTTAATCCTTACCTGGGCTATTTACTCTCAATACATGTATTCATATCAGTTATAATATATATTTTGAAGGATTTAATCCATCCTCTACTTTCACTATTGACAAGAGGTAACATACTATAGTACACACTGTGTTCAGAATACCATGTGTGACTCGGTAGCGTTGTGTTGTAAAGGAAACTCACCCACTGGTCTTGGTGGGTCTTCCTGCAAATTCTGGTTTCCCCTAAACAGACAGTTAACACTTTGCCGTCATGGTTCAATCAGAGATACAGTTATCAACAATCAACAACATGGTTCAATCAGGAGATAAAGAAGTCAACACTTTACAACATGGTTCAATCCAGAGATA
>NW_025548265.1:0-35595 GCF_905237065.1 Salmo salar | reverse complement strand
TCTATAACAGAGTGTAGGTAGAGAGAGAGAGAGAGAGAGAGGTCACACAGAGTTCTATAACAGAGAGTGTAGGTAGAGAGAGAGAGGTCACACAGAGTTCTATAACAGAGAGATGGGGGTAGAGAGAGAGAGAGATCTCTACAAAAAGTTCTATAACAGAGAGTGTAGGTAGAGAGAGAGAGAGAGGTCACACAGAGAGTTCTATAACAGAGTATGTAGGTAGAGAGAGAGAGGTCACACAGAGTTCTATAACAGAGAGTGTGTAGGTAGAGAGAGAGGTCACACAGAATTCTATAACAGAGAGAGTGTAGGTGGTGAGAGAGAGGTCACACAGAGTTCTATAACAGAGAGTTGTAGGTGTAGAGAGAGAGAGGTCACACAGAGTTCTATAGTCACACAGAGAGTTCTATAACAGAGTATGTAGGTAGAGAGAGAGAGGTCACACAGAGTTCTATAACAGAGAGTGTTGTAGGTAGAGAGAGAGGTCACACAGAATTCTATAACAGAGAGAGTGTAGGTGGTGAGAGAGAGGTCACACAGAGTTCTATAACAGAGAGTGTAGGTGTAGAGAGAGAGAGGTCACACAGAGTTCTATAACAGAGAGTGTAGGTAGAGAGAGAGAGGTCACACAGAGTTCTATAACAGAGAGTATAGGCAGAGAGAGAGAGAGAGTCGCACAGAGTTCTAGGCAACAGAGAGTATAGGTAGAGAGAGAGAGGTCACACAGAGTTCTATAACAGAGAGTGTAGGTAGAGAGAGAGAGGTCACACAGAGTTCTATAACAGAGAGAGGTAGGGAAGATAGAGAGAGAGGGGTCACACAGAGTTATATAACAGAGTGTAGGTAGAGAGAGAGAGAGAGAGGTCACACAGAGTTCTATAACAGAGAGTGTAGGTAGAGAGAGAGGTCACACAGAGTTCTATAACAGAGAGTGTAGGTAGAGAGAGGTCACACAGAGTTCTATAACAGAGAGTATAGGTAGAGAGAGAGAGAGGTCGCTACAGAGTTCTATAACAGAGAGTGTAGGTAGAGAGAGAGAGGTCACACAGAGTTCTATAACAGAGAGGTAGGTTATAGAGAGAGAGGTCACACAGAGTTATATAACAGAGTGTAGGTAGAGAGAGAGAGAGAGAGGTCACACAGAGTTCTATAACAGAGAGTGTAGGTAGAGAGAGAGGCTGCCAGAGTTCTATAACAGAGAGTGTAGGTAGTGAGAGAGAGGTCACACAGAGTTCTGGCACAGAGAGTGTAGGTAGAGAGAGAGAGGTCACACAGAGTTCTATAACAGAGAGTGTAAAGAGAGAGAGGTCACACAGAGTTCTATAACAGAGAGTGTAGGTAGAGAGAGAGAGGTCACACAGAGTTCTATAACAGAGAGTGTAGATAGAGAGAGAGAGAGAGAGGTCACACAGAGTTTTATAACAGAGAGTGTAGGTAGAGAGAGAGAGGTCCACACACGAGTTCTATACGAGAGTGTAGGTAGAGAGAGAGAGGTCACAGCACAGAGTTCTATAACAGAGAGTGTATGTAGAGAGAGGTCACACAGAGTTCTATAACAGAGAGTGTAGGTAGAGAGAGAGTGGGGTCACACAGAGTTTGCTGGATATATTACTGAGATACACAACTGGCTTGAACTAACTCGTTGGCAAAGTAATTCAGTCTTGTATTTTTAATTTTTTGTCAATAACGATCTCCAATTTAAACTTAAATAATTTGCATGAGTGACAGTATCGTCGTGACCCATAATGGCCTTTTGTTTCTCGTGTTTAGGCTTTGTTACCTCTCTCTCCCATAGGAAAGCTGTGAGGACGAATGCCACTGGAGTGACTACAAGTGAGCCTTGTGTTCCCTCTGACTGTACACAGTAAACGCACACACACACACACACACACACACACACACACACACACACACACACACACACAGTAAACGACACACACACACACACACACACACACACACACACACACACACACACACACACACACACACACACACACACACACACACACACCTCTAGATTGTTGGTATAGCCAGGAGGCAACTACGTGTCCCTGAGGAAATGCGTCGAAAAGCGGAAACCAGAGGCAGAAAGCGCTGGAGACGTTCAGGTGGAGTTGGGTATCGCTAAAGCTGTGGACCGAGCTACGGATCAATAGGATTCGTGTTTGGCTCAGGTGGAGTTGGGTATCAGCTAGCGCTGTGGACGGCTACGGATCAACTAGGATCGTGTTCGTCCAGGTGGAGTTGGGTATCGCTAAAGCGCTGTGGACAGGCTACGGATCAGCCAGGATTCGTGGTTCGTCCGGTGGAGTTGGGTATCGCTAAAGCGCTGTGGACAGGCTACGGATCAATAGGATCGTTTCGTCAGGTGGAGTTGGGTATCGCTAAAAAGCGCTGGACAGGCTACGGATCAGCCAGGATTCGTGTTCGTCCAGGTGGAGTTGGGTATCGCTAAAGCGCTGTGGACGGGCTACGTGATCAATAGGATTCGTGTTCGTCAGGTGGAGTTGGGTATCGCTAAAGCGCTGTGGACAGGCCTACGGATCAATAGGATTCGTGTTCAATCCCATTTTATAGGAACTTGTTGGCTATTAATCCAGTCAGGTCAATGCATTATTTTATACTCTACTCTACTGTACAGTATATTACTGTAATATACTACACTCTACTCTACTCTACTCTACTGTATATTACTGTAATGTACCACACTCTAATCTAATGTAATATACTGGGAATGTACTAAAATCTAATCTACTCTACTGTACAGTACTGTAATGTACTACACTCTACCGTACTATACTCTGCTGTATATTACTGTAATGTATTCTACACTCTACTCTACTCCACCGGCCATAGACTGCAAACTACACTCTACTATACCTGTAATATACTGGAAATGTACTAAAATCTAATCTACTCTACTCTACTCTACACTATACTCTACTGTAATGTATTAATATCTATTCTACTGTTCAGCACTGTAATGTACTACACTCTACTCTGTTCTACTGAATAGTACTGTAATGTACTACACTCTACTTTACTGTAATATACTGTAAAGGTAATATTCACTCTACTCTACTGTACAGTAATGTAAATGTACTAAACTCTACTCTATTCTACTCTACAAGTACCGTAATGTACTGAAGCTATTCTGCTGTATAGTACTGGAATGTACTAAACTCTACTATATTCTACTGTACAGTACTGGACTGTACTAAATTCTACTCTACACAATGGAATGTAATAAACTCTACTTCACTCTAGTGTATGGTGCTGTAATGTACTACATTCTACTATACTCTAATGTGCAGTACTGTAATGTACTACATTCTACTCCACTGTACAGTGCTGTAATGAACTAAACTACTATACTCTAATGTGCAGTACTGCAATGTACCACATTCTACTCCACTGTACAGTACTGTAATGTACTAAACTCTACTATACTCTAATGTGCAGTACTGTAATGTACTACATTCTACTCCACCGTATAGTACTGTGATGTACTAAACTCTACTATACTCTAATGTGCAGTACTGTAATGTACTACATTCTACTCCACTGTACAGTACTGTAATGTACTAAACTCTACTTATACTCTAATGTGCAGTACTGTAATGTACCACATTCTACTCCACTGTATAGTACTGTGATGTACTAAACTCTACTATACTCTAATGTGCAGTACTGTAATGTACTACATTCTACTCCACTGTACAGTACTGTAATGTACTAAACTCTACTATACTCTAATGTCAGTCGCAATGTACTACATTCTGCTCCACTGTATAGTACTGTAATGTACTAAACTCTACTCTACTCTACAGTACTGCAATGTAATACACTCCACCTATACTGTAATATACTGTAATGTACTAAACTCTACTCTACTGTATTGTACTAATCCATAATGTATTAACTGTACTGTACTGTACTGCAATGTACAAAAACTCTACTCTACTGTACTGCTCTGTAATGTACTAAACTCTACTCTACTCTACTGTAAAGTACTGAAATGTTCCGAACTCTATTCTGCTGTGCAGTACTTTAATGTAGTAAACTCTATTCTACTGTACGGTACTGTACTGTACTAAACTATATTCTACTGTACAGTACTGTAATGTACTAAACTCTACTCTATTCCACTGTACAGTACTGTAATGTACTAAACTCTACTCTATTCTACTGTACAGTACTGTAATGTACTAAACTCTACTCTATTCTACTGTACAGTACCGTAATGTACTAAACTCTACTCTATTCTACTGTACAGTACCGTAATGTACTAAACTCTACTCTATTCTACTGTACAGTACTGTAATGTACTAAACTCTACTCTATTCTACTGTACAGCATCGTGAATGTACTAAACTCTACTCTATTCTACCTGTACAGTACTGTAATGTACTAAACTCACTCTATTCTACTGTACAGTATCGTAATGTACTAAACTCTACTCTATTCTACTGTACAGTACCGTAATGTACTAAACTCTACCTCTATTCTACTGTACAGTACTGTAATGTACTAAACTCTACTTTAATGTACTGTACAGTACCGTAATGTTCTACTCCCTACTATATTGTACCTTATTGTACTGTAATGTACTAAGCTCTATTCTACTGTACTGTACTGTTCAGTACAATACTAAACTATATTCTACTCTGCTGTAATGTATTGTAATATTGTAAACTGTTCTCTACTGTACAGTACTGTAATGTACTAAAATCTACTGTACAGTACTGTAATGTACTAAACTCTACTCTACTATAGTGTACTGCAATGTACTAAACTCTACTGTACTCTACTGTACTGCAATATACTAAACTCTACTCTACTGTACTGTACTGTACTGTACTGTACTAAACTCTACTGTACTTTATTGTACTGTACTAAACTCTACTGTACTGTATTGTACTGTACTGTACTAAACTCTACTGTACTGTATTGTACTGTACTGTATTAAATGCTACTGTACTGTATTGTACCGTACTGTACTAAACTATACTGTACTGTATTGTACTGTACTGTACTAAATTCTACAGTACAGAACTTTACTAAATTCTACTGTACTGAACTGTTCTGAAGCAACTCTACTCTACTTTACAGTACTGTAATGTACGAAACTCTACTCTGTATTGTACTGTACTGTACTGTAATTTACTAAAATCTACACTATTGTACTGTGCAGTACTGTAATGTACTAAACTCTACTCTACTTTTGTTAACTGTACTGTAGGTACCAAGCTGTACTGTACTGTATTGTACTCTACTGCAAAGTCCTGTAATATACTAAACTGTACTTTATTTTACTGTAATGTACTAAACTCTACTCCACTCCACTGTACTGTACTGTACTGTGATGTAATGTCAAGTACTAAACTGTACTGTACTTTATTCAACTCTACTCAACTCTACTCTACTGTACTGTAATGCACACAGTTACACTGTACAGTACTGTACTGAGTATTCTGTTGTTCAGATCTGGACTGAATTTCATATAATTTTCAACATCCATTACGTCTAGTCTCGGTCGTTGGTCAGTCCAGTCTAATGTCAGTCCAGTCTAGTGTCTGTGGTCAGTCCAGTCTAGTGTCTGTGGTCAGTCCAGTCTAGTGTCCATGGTCAGTCCAGTCTAGTGTCTGTGGTCAGTCCAGTCTAGTGTCTGTGGTCAGTCCAGTCTAGTGTCTGTGGTCAGTCCAGTCTAGTGTCTGTGGTCAGTCCAGTCTAGGGTCTGTGGTCAGTCCAGTCTAGTGTCCGTGGTCAGTCCAGTCTAGTGTCTGTGGTCAGTCCAGTCTAGTGTCTGTGGTCAGTCCAGTCTAGTGTCTGTGGTCAGTCCAGTCTAGTGTCCGTGGTCAGTCCAGTCTAGTGTCCGTGGTCAGTCCAGTCTAGTGTCCGTGGTCAGTCCAGTCTAGTGTCTGTGGTCAGTCCAGTCTAGTGTCTGTGGTCAGTCCAGTCACTGGTCCGTGGTCAGTCCAGTCTAGTGTCTGTGGTCAGTCCAGTCTAGTGTCTGTGGTCAGTCCAGTCTAGTGTCCATGGTCAGTCCAGTCTAGTGTCTGTGGTCAGTCCAGTCTAGTGTGTGTTCAGTCCAGTCTAGTGTTTGTGGTCAGTCCAGTCTAGTGTCTGTGGTCAGTCCAGTCTAGTGTCTGTTGTCAGTCCAGTCTAGTGTCCGTGGTCAGTCCAGTCTAGTGTCCGTGGTCAGTCCAGTCTAGTGTCCGTGGGTCGGTCCAGTCTAGTGTCCGTGTCAGTCCAGTCACTGGTCCGTGGTCAGTCCAGTCTAGTGTCCGTGGTCAGTCAGGTCTAGTGTCCGTGGTCAGTCCAGTCTAGTGTCTGTGGTCAGTCCAGTCTAGTGTCTGTGGTCAGTCCAGTCTAGTGTCTGTGGTCAGTCCAGTCTAGTGTCCGTGGTCAGTCTAGTCTAGTGTCCATGGTCAGTCCAGTCACTGGTCCGTGGTCAGTCCAGTCACTGGTCCGTGGTCAGTCCAGTCTAGTGTCTGTTGTCAGTCCAGTCTAGTATCCGTGGTCAGTCCTGACCTGGTCCTCTTGGCTCCTTTTCCATGGAATTGACCTGGTCCTCTTGGCTCCTTTTACATGGAAATGACCTGGTCCTCTTGGCTCCTTTTCCATGGAAATGACCTACCTGGGCAGTGTCGGATTTTTAGCACCATATTAATTAAATAGTCGACTAATTTTGACCAGGTAGAGGGTGACATTTTAGAACATTACATCACTATCGCTCCATATCTGTTCTAGGGGTTATGGAATGTCTGTCTGTCTGTCTGTCTGTCTGTCTGTCTGTCTGTCTGTCTGTCTGTCTGTCTGTCTGTCTGTCTGTCTGTCTGTCTGTCTGTCTGTCTGTCTGTCTGTCTGTCTGTCTGTCTGTCTGTCTGTCTGTCTGTCTGTCTGTCTGTCTCTCTCTCTCTCTCTCTCTCTCTCACACACACACATTGAGCAGGGAAACAGCTTTTGAAATGATAGGAGTTCGTTGAAATGATGAATCATGGCTTTATAACTGTATGATAGTAAACGCAAACACTGTGAACTAGATGATGAACTTGAGGTCAATCTCTATTACGGTGAAATATAAAACCATATGATTATCTCTGTTAGTCAGGTCTGACTCATTCTCGTTCTTCACACAGAGGCCAGGCAAATCCCTTGTTGCATTTGAGTGACATAAAATCATAACTGTCTCTGTAAATCATTGCATATTACTGTGATGAAACTGTAAATGTGTTTACGGTCAGTGGTGGACTCGAGGCCAATTTCATTATAAAACCTTGTGGTTTGCTCATGTTATACGTTAGTGATGTCTGAATCATCATTAGGGGGAACTCTGCCGTCTATTAGTCAGGTCTGATTCATCAGGCGGTCGGTTGATAAAAATCAATGTTCACACGGGTTTCATGTGCTGTCGCGAGTGTTGCCAAGGTGTTGCGTGGTAGCTGCATGGGTTCTGGAATGCTGTTTGATCTCCAAAATATGATAATCATCGATAACGACATCAAATACTCTATAGCACGCTGATGACAACACTTGATCTCCTAGAGCAGTGGTTCCCACAGTTTTTATAGTCCCCGTATCCCTTCAAACATTCAACCTCCGGCTGTACCCCTCTAGCACCAGGGTCAGCGCACTCTCAAATGTAATTTTTTAGTTTTTTGCCATCATTGTAAGCCTGCCACACTCTTTATTTAACTATCTTACATATAAAACCTTATTTGTCCATTGAAAATGGTGAATAACTCACCACAGAATAATGTTGGGTTGTATTGGAGAGAGTCTCAGTCCTAAATCATTTTCCACACACAGTCTGTGCCTGTATTTAGTTTTCATGTTAGTGAGGGCCGAGAATCCACTCTCACATAGGTACTTGGTTGCAAAGGGCATCAGTGTCTTAACAGCGCAATTTTCCAAGGCAGGATACTCTGAGCACAGCCCAATCCTGAAATCTGTCAGTGGCATCTGATTAAATTACATTTTCACAGAAACCGCTTGTTGCTATTTTGATGAGGCTCTCTTGTTCAGATATCAGTAAGTGGACTGTTGGCAGGGGCATGAAAGGAATAACGAATCCAATTGTTTGTGTCATCCGTTTTTGGAAAGTACCTGCTTAACTGCGTACCCAATTCACTTAGGTGCTTCGCTACATCACATTTGACACTGTCCGTAAGATTGATTTCACTTGTACACAAAAAAAATCATAACAATGATGGAAAGACCTTTTGTTGTCCTTGTTAAAACTTCTTCGGGATCGGTGTCCCTTGAGCTAACGTAGGCTAAAGCAGTGTCCAAAATGTCTTTCAAGCTGTCAGGCATTCCCTTGGCAGCAAGAGCCTCTCGGTGGATGCTGCAGTGGACCCAAGTGGCTTCGGGAGCAACTGCTTGCACGCTGTTACCACTCCACTATGTCTCCCTGTCGTAGCTTTTTGCTCCATCAGTACAGATACCAACACATCTTGACCACCAAAGTCCATTTGATGTCACATAGCTGTCCAGTACTTTAAAATTGTCATGTTTTGTTTCTAAATGTCTGCGCCAAGAGTGAAGGTTTCATTGAGTTGTGAGATAGTACTTTTGCACATATAACACAGTGGCTGAGAAAGGCACTACTCCCAATATAAGTGAACCCCAAATCAATGTAGTTCTCATCATATTTCTGCGGCGTCTTTTCGATGGTCCAACGTCCCTGTCTGTCGTTCGGTACTTTCCCGGGTAAGGGGGCAGTGGCTCTTCAGCTGCATCAGATTCACAACTGTCAGTGTCCATGCTAGCTGGGCTAACAACAAATGTAGAATTACTGATGCTAGCATTGGATGTGCTCGTGGAAGCAGAACAACTTGTGTCATCGACAGGTGCAGGTGTAGTACTGGTGGTAGTAGCATTACTGGTGGTAGTAGTAGTACTGGTGGTGGTAGTAGCTGTACTGTTGGTAGTAGTAGTACTGGTGGTGGTAGTAGCTGTACTGATGGTAGTAGCAGTACTGGTGGTGGTAGTAGCAGTACTGGTGGTGGTGGTAGTAGCAGTACTGGTGGTAGTAGCAGTACTGGTGGTGGTAGTAGCAGTACTGGTGGTAGTAGCAGTACTGGTGGTAGTAGCAGTACTGGTGGTAGCAGCAGTACTGGTGGTAGTAGCAGTACTGGTGGTGGAAGTAGCAGTAGCTGGTGGTAGAAGTAGCAGTACTGGTGGTAGTAGCAGTACTGGTAGTGGTAGCAGTACTGGTGGTCAGTAGTAGTACTGGTAGTAGTAGCAGAACGGTAGTTAGCAATACTGGTGGTAGTAAGCAACTGTTGGTAGTAGCAGTACTGGTAGTGGTAGCAGTACTGGTGGTGGTAGCAGTACTGGTGGTGGTACTAGAGTACTGGTGGTGGTAGTAGTACTGGTGGTAGTAGTAGCACTGGCTGGTAGTAGCAGCAGTACTGGTGGTAGCAGCAGTACTGGTGGTAGCAGCAGTACTGGTGGTAGTAGCAGTACTGGTGGTAGTAGCAGTACTGGTGGTGGAAGTAGCAGTACTGGTGGTAGTAGCAGTACTGGTGGTAGTAGCAATACTGGTGGTAGTAGCAGTACTGTTGGTAGTAGCAGTACTGGTAGTGGTAGCAGTACTGGTGGTGGTAGCAGTACTTGGTGGTGGTAGCAGTACTGGTGGTAGTACTAGCAGTACTGGTGGTGGTAGTAGTACTGGTGGTAGTAGTACTGGTGGTAGTAGCATACTGGTGGTGGTAGTATTACTGGTGGTGGTGGTAGCAGTACTGGTGGTAGTAGCAGTACTGATGGTAGTAGCAGTACTACCAGTAGAGCTGGTGTGTCTCTGTGGACGCGAGGCCCTACTGTTTTAAACCATTAATACATTTTCGAGCCAATGAAGCGAGCAGCAGCTACGTTCCACATACGGACTGTTAGTGGAATTCCCTGAGAGAGAAACGGTGAATGTGATTGGATGTTAATTATTTGACTAGGCTTCCTGTATTTGACATTGGGTTGTTATTTCCCCGAACACTAGATGGTTTAATTTTTATTTTGGCAGTGAAACGGGGCGACTCAGGTGAGAGAAAAAACCTCTCCCAAATGTACAGCCCCTGTTGGAAAATATAAATGGACTGTTTGAAAATGTGAGGAAAAAAATCACCGGAAAAATAAAAACGTTGAGAGAAAAATGGACAAGGAAAGAAGAGAGAGAGAGAGCGAGAGAGAGAGAGAGAGCAGAGAGAGAGAGAGAGAGAGAGAGAGAGAGAGAGAGAGAGAGAGAGAGAGAGAGAGAGAGAGAGAGAGAGAGAGAGACAGAGAGAGAGAGAGAGAGAGAGAGTGAGAGAAGGAAAGGAAACTGATGAGTCCATCTGGTGTCAGATAAATGGTAAACCTTTTCCTGACCCTCACAGAGGATGAGTAGAAGAGCACAAATGTTCTTGCCAGCAACTGTAAACACACACAAACACGTGACCGCACACACACACACACACACACACCCACGCACCCATGTACACACAATAACACACACACGTACACGCACACATGTACACACACACCCACGCACCCATGTACACACAATAACACACACACGTACACGCACACATGTACACACACACACCCACGCACCCATGTACACACAATAACACACACACGTACACGCACACATGTACACACACACATGTTCCTAATCTCAGGGGCTGTGTTTGTTTAAAAGTCTGGTTTATTTGGTGTTCTGAAGTCAAATAAGAGCCTTCCTCTATGATGAGAGAGAATGAGAGTGGAGAGAGGAGAGAGAATGAGAGAGAGGGATGAGAGAAATGAGAGAGAATAAGAGAATGAGAGAGAGGAGAGAGAATGAGAGAGAATGAGAGAGAAGAGAGAATGAGAGAGAATGAGAGAGGAGAGAGGAGAGAGAGGAGAGAGAGGAGAGAGGAGAGAGAATGAGAGAGAATGAGAGAAATGAGAGAGAGGAGAGAGAATGAGAGAGAATGAGAGAGGAGAGAGAAATGAGAGAGAATGAGAGAGATGAGAGAGAATGAGAGAGGATGAGAGAGAGAGAGAGGAGAGAGGAGAGAGGAGAGAGAGGAGAGAGAGAGGAGAGAATGAGAGAGAATGAGAGAGAATGAGAGAGGGATGAGAGAGGAGAGAGAGTAGAGAGAATGAGAGAGGATGAGAGAGAATGAGATAGAATGAGAGGGAGAAGGAGAGAGGAGAGCGGATGAGAGAGGATGAGAGAGGAGAATGAGAGAGAATGAGAGAGAGGAGAGAGAGAAGGGAGAGGAGAGGAAAGGAGAGAGGAGAGCGAGGAGAGAGAAGGAGAGAGGAGAGAGCGGATGAGAGAGGAGAGAGAAAAGAGAGAGAAAATGAGGAGAGAATGAGAGAGGATGAGAGAGGAGAGGAGAGAGAGAAGGAGAGAGGGAGGAGGAGGAGGAGAGAGAGGAGAGAGAAGAGAGAGGAGAGAGAGGGAGGAGAGAGGAGAGAGAGGATGAGAGAGAGAGAGAGAGGAGAGAGAGAATGAGAGAGAGTGAGAGAGGATGGGAGAGAAAGAGAGAGGATGAGAGGAGAGAGATGAGAGAGAGAATGAGAGAGAAAGAGAGAGGATGAGAGAGGATGAGAGAAACGAGAGAGGATGAGAGAGAAAGAGAGAAAGAGAGGATGAGAGGATGAGAGAGGAGAGAGAGGAGAGAGAGAATTAGAGAGAGGAGAGAGAGAATGAGAGAGAGAAAGAGAGAGAATGAGAGAGAGAAAGAGAGAGGATGAGAGAGAAAGGGGGAGAGAGAGGAGAGAGATAATGAGAGAGAATGAGAGAGAATGAGAGAGAAGAGAGGATGAGAGAGAAAGAGAGAGAAAGAAAGAGAGAGAGAGATGAGAGAGAATGAGAGAGAAAGAGAGAGAAAAGAGAGAGAAGAGAGATGATGAGAGAGAAAGAAAGAGAAAGAAAGAGAAAGAGAGAGGATGAGAGAGAAGAGGGGAGAAAGAGGGAGGAGAGAGAAAGAGAGAGAGAATGAGAGAGGATGAGGGAGGATGAGAGGATGAGAGGATGAGAGAATGAGAGAGAATGAGAGCGGATGAGAGCGGATGAGAGCGACAGAGAGAGGATTAGAGAGGAGAGAGAAAGAGAGAGAAGAGAGAGAAAGAGAGGATGAGAGAGAAAGAGAGAGCAGCACAGTTACAGTCACCAACGCTCTGGATAACATGAAAACAGCCTAACCAGCTCTGCTATGGTGAGTAAAATGGTCAGAGTGGGCTGTTCTCTCGTTTGTGTCTGGAAGTACCTAACAAGCTAGACAACGTTAGCCAGTTAGCTTGGGTGTTTGACTGCTGTTGTTAGGTAAAAACGCTCGGATCAACCCTACTCCTCAGCCAGAGGGTCCAGTGTACGGTCTGAATTCTCTGGGAGCGAAATGCTCTGAATTTAAGAACGAACAATCTGACAACGCTCTGAGTTTACGATCGCCCAGCGCGCGCTCTGGCACTCCAGATAAAATGTACGCAACTCACCGTTAATATAAACCAGCCGTTAGTCTAGAAACCTTTGGCTGTTTAGTACATGGCCTCACATGTGAATCCTTAAAAAGAGATGGGTGGGGCTAAAGCTTAAGTGGGTGTGAACGATGCTGAATGGGTGGAGACAAAGAAGAGCTCTCCAGTAGGTGTACCAAAAATATTCAAGGGACATTTTTATCAACTTTTTCATTAAGTTAATCATCTTCGAAGCAGAATTATTTTCACATTGTTCCTCAACTGTAGTGTTTGATATACCATTTTCTAACTCTACGTCTCTACTTTAATACAATGTTAAAAACACAATTTCACATTTTGCTAAATAAGACTGAATCGAGCCAGTCGGTCACAAATGTCACCCCTATTCCCTTTATAGTACACTACTATTGACCAGAGATGTATGGGTCCTGTTAGTACACTACTGTTGACCAGAGCTGTACAGGCCCTGGTAGTACACTACTGTTGACCCTGCAAAGGGAATAGGGTACCATTAGGATCCAGCCAAATTCACTGTCAGGTTGGATGAAGACACGTCTAGTCACTGTGTTGTGTTATCAGATCCTTTAGAGAAGGATGAAGACAGCGAGTAGGATGTAATCTCTCTCTCTCTCTCTGTCTCCTCTGTCTCTTTCGCTCTGTCTCTCTCTCTCTCTGTCTCCTCTCTCTCTCTCTCTCTCTTTCTCTCGCTCCTTCTCTCTCTCTATCTCTCCTCCTTCTCTTCTCTATCTATCTCTCGCTCCTTCTCTCTCTCTCTGTCTCTCTGTCTCTCTCTGTCTCTCTCTCTCTCTGTCTATCTCTCGCTCCTTCTCTCTCTTTCTCTCTCCCCACCTTTCTTTTTCTCTCTGTTTCTCTCTTTCTCTCTCTCTCTTCTCTTTGTCTCTCTCTCTATCTCTCGCTCTTTCTCTATCTCTTTCTCACTGTCTGTCTCTCTCTTTCACTCATTCCTTCTTTTCCTGAGCAAGTAGGCAGGGTAGGCTAGTGGTTAGAGAGTTGGACTCAACCGTTAAAGATTGCAAGTTCAAATCCCGAGCTGACAAGGTACAAATCTGTCGTTCTCCTCCTGAACAAGGCAGTTAACCCACTGTTCCTAGGCTGTCATTGTAAATAAGAATTTGTTCTTCACTGACTTGCCTAGTTAAATAAAGGTAAAAAAATAAATATGTTTTATTTATCCAGCCTCAACTCTTCCGTCATTAAATCAATAATTTTTCCGGTTCTCTCTGTTACTGGTGGTAGCAGTACTGGTGGTAGTAGTAGCAGTCTGGTAGTATTAGCAGTACTGGTGGTGGTAGTAGCGTACTGGTGGTAGTGTAGCAATACTGGTGGGTGGCAGTACTGGTGGTGGTAGCAGTACTGGTGGTTACTCAGCAGTACTGGTGGTGGTAGTAGCAGTGCTGGTGGTGGTAGCAGTACTGGTGGTAGCAGTACTGGTGGTAGTAGCAGTGCTGGTGGTGGTAGCAGTACTGGTGGTGAGTGTAGCATGCTGTGGTAGTAGCAATCTGGTGGTGGTAGCAGTACTGGTGGTAGTAGCAGTACTGGTGGTAGTAGCAGTACTGGTGTGGTAACGTACTGGTGGTAGTCAGTTCTGGTGGTGCAGTAGCAGTACTGGTGGTAGTAGCAGTACTGGTGGTGAAGTAGCAGTACTGATGGTAGTAGCAGTACTGGTGGTGGCAGTACTGGTGGTGGTAGCGTACTGGTGGTATAGCAGACTGGTGGTAGTAGCAGTGCTGATTGGTGGTAGTCAGTACTGGTGGTGGTAGCAGTACTGGTGGTGGGTAGCAGTACTGGTGGTGGTAGCAGTACTGGTGGTGGTAGCAGTACTGGTGGTGGTAGCAGTACTGGTGGTAGGTAGCATACTGGTGGTAGTAGCAATTGCTTTGGTGGTAGCAGTACTGGTGGTAGTAGCAATTACTGGTGGTAGTAGCATACTGGTGGTGGTAGCGTAATGGTGGTGAGTTAGTACTGTTGTAGTAGCAGTATGGTGGTAGTGCAGTACTGGTTGGTAGTAGCAAGGTACTGGTGGTGAGTAGCGTACTTTGGTGGTAGCAGTACTGGTGGTGGTAGCAGTACTGGTGGTGGTAGTAGCAGTCTGGTGGTAGTAGCAGTACTGGTGGTAGTAGCAGTACTGGTGGTTAGCAGTACTGGTGGTGGTAGCATGCTGGTGGTGGTAGCAGTCTGTGAGCTGGTGGTAGTAGCAGTACTGGTGGTGGTGGCAGTACTGGTGGTAGTAGCAGTACTGGTGGTAGTAGCAGTACTGGTGGTGAGTAGCAATTCCTGAGGTTGTGGTAGCAGTACTGGTGGTGGTAGCAGTGACTGGTGGCAGTAGCAGTACTGTTGGTGAGTAGCAGTACTGGTGGTGTAGCAGTGCCTGTGGTGGTGGTAGCAGTACTGGTGGTCTGGTGTAGTAGGTACTGGTGGTGAGCAGCAGTACTGGTGGGGTAGCAGTACTGGTGGTGATGTAGCAGTACTGGTGGTGTAGTCAGTACTGTGGTGGTAGAGTAGCATGCTGGTGGTTAGTAGCAGTACTGGTGGTGTAGCAGTACTGGTGGTTAGCAGTCTGGTGTGTTACAGTACTGGTGGTGGTATAGCAGTACTGGTGGTGGTAGCAGTACTGGTGGTGAGTAGTGCTGCTGATTGGTGGTAGCAGTACTGGTGGTGGTACAGTATGGTGGTAGTAGTGTGGTTGTGTGGTATTGTGCGTTATGGTGGTGGTTCTTTAGCAGTGTGTGTGTTGGTGTGTGGTGAGTGCTCTTGTGTTAGCGTTGTTAGTATACTGTTTAGTGTGGTGTGTGTGTCTGTTGAGTCAGTATGGTGTGTGTGTGGATGTTTTAGCGTATGGTGGTGGTAGAGTCTGTTTTGGCATACTGGTGTGTAGCATATGGTTGCAGTCTTGGTGATCAGCATTTTAGCATTTGTGTGTGCTACTGGTGGTAGTACCAGTTGTGGTGTAGCTTGTTGGTGCAGTGCTGGTGGTGGTGGCAGTGCTGTGGTGGTGTAGTTGTGTGTAGCGTGCTGTGGTTTTTTCTTGGTGGTTCATTTTGTAGAGTTTGTTGTGTATGTTGTAGTTTGGTTGTTTAGTGTACTGTGGTGTGAGTTGGTGGTGGTACGGTCTGTGTTTACGTGTTGCTACTGGTGGTGTGGAGTTTGTTGTAATGCGTATGGTGGTGTGTATGGTGTTATCGGTACTGGTGGTGTTGTCTGTTAGTGCTTGTTTAGGGTTGGTGTTGTCCTGGTGGTGTGGGATGCTGGTGGTTAGTCTTGGTGGTGGTCTGGTTGTAGTCTGTGTGTAGTTGGAATTGTTCTTTATTTTTTGCGTGGGTCGTTTGTAGCCTTGGTGTTCAGTTTGTGTTTTAGTACTGTGGTTGCTAGCGTACTGGTGGTGGTCTGCTCTGGTGTCAGTCTGTGGTGTGTATTGTTGGTGGTTTCGGTGTTTTTGTTGTATTGGTAGTATCGTATGGTGTTCTTGTGGTTTACTGGTGGTGAGTGCAGTGTGGTGGTAGTGGCGGTCTTGGTGTGCGTCTGGTGGTGGTATACTGTGTTTGTTTTGTGTGGTGTTTGTTGATCGTTTGGTGTATAGTGTTTTGGTGGTAGTTCTGGTGTATGTTGGTGGTTATTGTGGTGTTGTGGTTTGTTTTGTGTGTTAGCGTATGGTGGTGTTTTTTACTGGTGTGTTTGTATTGTGTTTTTTGGTGGTTATTTTTTAGTATTTTATGTTTAGCATACTTTTGTCAGTTGTTGTTAGTGTGTGGTGGTAGCATACTTGTTAGCAGTTGTGGTAGTAGTTGGTGGTGGTTTGGTTTAGCGGTTGTTTTGGTATGGTGGTTGTAGTGGTGTGATAATTGTGGTTGCGGTGTGTGGTGTAGCGGTACTGGTGGTAGTATACTGGTGGTGTGCAGTGCTTTTTGAGTTGTGGTGTTCATTCTTTGGTGCTATGGTTTGGTGTTAGCTATGTGGTGTGTACCTTTGTGTTTACTGGTGGTGAGTGGTTGTTTTTGTGGTTCGTATGTGGTGTAGCGGTACTGTGTTATTGTTGGTGGTGTCGTTGTGGTTTTTTGTAGTTTGGTGGTTATTGGTGTTTGGTGTTTTGGTATTGCTGGTGGTTAGCGGTACTGGTGGTGGTGGTATTTTGTGTAGCTCTTTTCTTGTTTGCGTTGGTTTAGATGCTTGTATAGTTGTTTATTTTGTCTGTGTTATGGTTTGTTGTAGTTTGTTTTCTGGTGGTTACAGTACTGGTGGTGGTAGCAGTACTGGTTTAGTATTGTTATATGGTGTGTCTTTTTTTGTTGTGGTCTGTGGTGGTGTCTGGTGTGTTTTGGTGTTTTTTTTCTTTTTTGTTGTTTTGTATTTTTTGGTGAGTTTTTATGTGTTCTGTGTTGTGCTGGTGTTCTGGGAGTTTTGTTTTGGTTACGTTGTGTTTTTTGGTGTAGTTGGTTGTTTGGTTGTAGCAGTACTGGTGGTAGTAGCAGTACTGATGGTGGTAGCAGTCTGGTGTTAGCAGTACTGGTGGTGATGTCAGTACTAGTGGTGTTCAGTCGTTGGGTTGGTGGTGGTTTCTGGTGTTAGCATGTTGGTGATTTTTGGTGTGTCAGTACTGGTGTTTTTTTTAGTATTGTGTGGTTGGTGGTGAGTTTTTGTTTTATGTTTTTTGCTGTGGTGGTTTGTTTTTGTGTTCTTGGTTGTAGCGAGTTGTGTAGTAGAGTTGGTGGTGGTAATGGTACTTAATGGATAGTAGCAGTACTGGTGGTGAGTAGCATCTGGTGTTAAAATCTACAATTGATGTCATTGGTGGTTCCAGTCTGGTGGAATTTTTGTACAGTTGGTGGTCGTAGGTTGTTGCATGCTAATTGGTGATACATTGTTTACATTTGGTATTTGGTGGTAATTTTGCATTGTGGTGAGTTATTTAGTTGTAGTAGGGTTGTGGTGGTAGCGGTACTGGTGGTGTAGAGTCTGGTGGTGGTATTGGTGGTGTATTTGTTTTTGTGGTTATATGTTGTAGAGTACTGGTGGTAGTAGCAGTACTGGTGGTAGTAGCATACTGGTGTGTGAATAGTGCTGGTGGTGATAGCAGTACTTGGTTGTAGCAGTGCTGGTGGTGAGTAGCAGTTTGGTGGTAGTGCAGTTTGGTGGTAGTGTCTGGTGGTGGTAGCGGTTGTTTCGTCTGTGGTGGTGTTGGTGGTGGTGCTGGTGGTGGTAGTGTAGTACTGTGTTGTGTTTGTTAAGTATTTTGCATACTGTGTGTGTCTGTGGTGCGTGTTTTTTATTTTTTTTGTTTTCTGGTGGTGGTGCGTTGTGTAGTGGAGTAGCTGGTGGTGTAGCGTACTGTGTGTAGCAGTGCTGGTGTTCATTGGTGGTAGTAGCAGTACTGGTGGTGAGTAGCATATCTGGTGTATATTGGTTTCTTTGGTAGTAGCAGTACTGGTGGTAGTGATACTTACTGGTGGTATAGCAGTGCTGGTGGTGGTGCAGTGCTGTGGTTATAGTTGGTTACCGGTTGGTTGATTGGTTCTGGTGTTGTTTGTGAGATTTTTGTTTTTGTGTTGCTCTTGTTATTTGGTGGTGTAGCTCTGTGGTGGTCCAGTACTGGTGGTGGTGGCGATTGGTGGTTAGAGTTGGTGTTGTGCATATTTGGTTAGCAGTGCTGGTGGTGGTAGCAGTACTGGTGGTGATGCAGTCTGTGGTGGTCATACTGGTGGTTCTTGTGTGTTCTGTTGTTTTTTAGCTATGGTGGTGAAGTGTGTCTGGTGGTGTCAGTATGGTGGTGGGGAGCATTTTTGTGTCTGGTGTGTGTATGGTTATGTGTACTGGTGGTATGTCTGGTGGTGGTATAATTGTTTTTAGTACTGGTGGTTAGCAGTATGGTGTTGCAGTCTGGTGGTGGTGTAGTTGTTGCTTGGTGGTTTTTAGTTGGTGGTGGTGTAGGTTGTGGTAGTGGGAGTTGGTGGTTGGGTTTTGGTATGGTCTTTGTGGTTGTGGTTCATACTGGTGTGTAGCAGTTTGTTGGTCTTGTTAGTAACTGGTGGTGGTAGTACTGGTGGTATGTTATGTGTTGATGTTGTGTTTTGTGATAGTGTTTTGTTGGTTGGTGGTTGTTGTGTGTTCTGCTGGTGGTGTGTTTTTTTCTGTGTTGCGTTGTGGTGGTAGCAGTTGGTGTTTTGTGGTAGTAGCAGTATGGTGGTGTTTTTTCGTGCTGTGGTTAGCAGTCTGGTGGTGATTTGTGGTGGTGATTTTGTTTTTAATCTTTGTAGCAGTATGTGTGGTACTACTGGTGGTGGTGCTCCTGTGGTGTGTTGTGTGGTGTGTGGTCTTGGTGGTCTTTTGTTTTTGTTTGTTAGTAACATTACTGTTGTTTTTGTTTGTGTTTGTTTTTTTATTGGTTTTTGTTATTTATTATTTTTGTTTTTGTTTTATTGTGTTTATTTTTTATTTTTTTTTATCTTGGTTGCGTTGTTTTAAATTTATTGGTGTTCTACTGGTTGAGTTTGGTGGTGATTAGATGCTGGTGGTGGTGCGTCTTTGTGGTATAATTTTTTGCAGTACTGTTAGTTCAATTTTTTCTGGTGGTGTACCTTTATTTTTATATCATTTGGTGGTAGCGGTACTGGTGGTAAAAGTACTGGTGGTGATAGTGGTACTGGTGTTAGCTTTGTGTGGGTTTTGTTTCTTGTTGCATACTGTTTTTTGTTGCGGTACTGGTGGTGAAGAAATGTTGGTGGTGTGTACAGTACTGGTGGTGTATAAGTACTGGTGGTTCTACTGGTGGTTACTATGTGGAATTTGATTTGTTTTTCTTTGTTATCTGGTGCTAGTACTTTTTCTTGGTTGTCTTTACTGATGTGTTGGTGCTGGTGGTGGTAGCAGTGCTGGTGGTGGTATACTGCTGGTGTGTCATCTTGTTTGTTGTGGTTCGTTTTTGTGTGGTGGTGGTAGCAGTACTGTGTGATTTGGTGTTCTCTGGTGGTGGTAGCCGTATGGTGGTGGTAGGTATGGTGGTGGTTTGGTTCTCGTTTTGTGTTATGGTATGGTGGTTTTTTTTTGTGTGTTCTTTTTGTACTGTGGTGTACCGTATGTTTAGCAGTACTGTTGTATAGTTCACTGGTGGTGATTAGAGTTGGTGGTGATCTATGTGTGAAGTAGGTATGTGTGTGTGGATGTTTTGCTGTGTTGTCTTTGATTTTTCTTGATACTGGTTTTAGTACTGGTGGTTAATTTGGTGGTAGCATACTGGTGGTGAAGTAAATTTTATAGTTGTTATTTGGTTTCATTTTTGTGTGGTTAGCAGTACTGGTTGGTGAGTGGCAATTGCTGGTGGTAGTAGTTACTGGTGGTGGTAGTAGCATACTGGTGTGGTAAGTGTGTGTGTTGGTGTGATAGCTATTGTGTTTTTTTTGGTGGTGTAGCAGTACTGGTCGTAGTGTTCAGTCCTGGTTGTTCGTTTTTGCAGTTGGTGGTGTGCTAGCGATTGGTGGTGTGCGTATGTGCTGTAGTAATGGTACTGGTGGTGTACGTACTGAGTTGGTGTGGATGTTTAAATTGGTTGTAGCAGTGCTGGTGGTGTGTACATGTGGTGGTGTGGCTTGGTGGTTACTACTGTGGTGTAGTCAATACTGGTGGTGGTAAATTTGTGTCTGTATTTTAGAGTATGTTTTTGCGCTGTGTTACGTGTTTTTTTTTTTTTTGGTGGTAAAGTAGTAGTGCTGGTGGTGATAGCAGGTGCTGGTGGTGGTAGCAATTTGGTGGTGGTAGGCAGTGTATTTAATCTTTAGTCAGTTGTTATGATCTGTGGTAAAATCTGTTAATTTTGTTACTGGTGGTGGCTTGCTGTGGTGGTGGTAGCAGTTGGTGGTGTGCATTGATGGTGTACAGTATGGTGGTGTTTTGGTGTCTTGTGGTGGTTTTTGTTTTTTTTTTTTTTTGTTATTGCTGTGTTATTGTTGATTTTTTGCTTATGATTTTGTTATTCTTTCTGTTGTTTATTTTGTCTTGGTGTAATTTTGTAGCGGTCTGTTTGCTATTGTGGTAGTAGTAGTTGGTGTTACAGTTGTGTTTGCATACTGGTTTACGTGCTGATGGTGGTGTGGTCTGTTTTTTGTTTGGTGTTTGTGATGGTTGCTACTTAATCTGTGGTGGTAGTAGTTGGTGGTGGTAGCAGTACTGTGGTGAGTCTATGGTGGTGGTAGTAGCGGTACTGTGGTGTAGGTACTTGTTAGATTGGTGGTTAGTTGGTAGTCGTTGGTGGTTGTACTTTTTTTTTTTCATATGGTGGTTATATTCTGTGTGTTTGGTACTGATGGTAGTGCAGTACTGGTGGTTAGCTTGTGTAGTGCGTGTGTGGTGAGTGTACTGTGGTGGTGCGTTGTGGTGTCGTGTGGTGGTGTGGCTCTTGTGTTAGCAGTATGTGTAGTGCATCTTGTTGAGCGTTGTTTTACGGTGTGGTGGTGGTGGTAGTTTGGTTACGGTACTGGTGGTGGTATCAGTGCTGGTGGTGGTACATACTGTTTGAATCTGTGTTGTTTGGTGGTGTGTTGTGTAGTTGTGGTGTAAGTATGGTGTTACGTTGGTGTGATGTGTGTGGTTTTGGTTCTTGTTTGTGTTGTGGTTTTGTGTGACAGTCTGGTGGTGGTAGTACAGTCTGTGGTAGTTTTGTACTTTTTCATTGGTGTTGATCTTTATTTTCGTTGTTAGTTGGTGGTATTCTTTTGGTGGTGTTTGTTTTGCTTTGGTGTACGTACTGGTGGTAGACAGTCTGGTGGTGGTAGTACCGGTTGGTGTGTGGCAGTACTGGTGTTCTCTGTGGTGAGTTTGTGTTTATGCTGGTGGTGGTGCTTCTTGGTGTAGTGCTGTGGTTTGTGTTGGTGTTCAGTCTGGTGGTGGTGTCGTCTGTGGTGGTGAGTGTGGTGTATTGTAGGTTGTAGCGTTGTGTTAGGTATGGTGGTGCGTTTGTGGTGGTTTGGTGGTGGTAGGGTTTTTTTATGTTTACTGTGTAGTGCTTGTGTGGCAGTTGTTTTGTTGTTTGGTGTATAGCGTTGTTGGTGTAGCGTACTGGTGGTGGTGGTGGTTGTGGTTTTTGTCTTGTTGTCTGTATGGTGTTGTACTGTGGTTGTAGCAGTACTGGTGGTAGTAGCAGTCTTTGGTGGTAGTAGGTACTGGTGGTGGTGGTAGTCTTTGTGTGGTACTGGTGGTGGTATGTCGTGCTGGTGGTGGTTAGCAGTGCTGGTGGTGGTTTGCGGTTTGTTAGTAGTGCTGGTGGTGGTATGCAGTCTGGTGGTGGTAGTGGAGTGCTGTGGTGGTTGGAGTACTGGTGGTGTGCATATGGTGGTGTACAGTCTTTTTGCTATGTGGTAGTAGCGTTGTTTGTGGTGTGTTTAATATTGTGGTGTTGTATTTCGTTGGTTGTGTTGGTAATTCTTGGTCATTGGTGTGTGGTGCTGTGGTGGTGTCGTGCTGGTATGGTCTTTGTTATGTGTATTTTGGTGAGTTGCTGGTGGTGGTATTCTTGTTCAGTACTGGTGGTGTGTACTGGTTGGTACTTTGTTGCGTTGCTGGTGTTGTGCTTGGTGTGCTACTGTTGTCAGTGCTGGTGGTTGCATCTGTGTGTTCTGTTTTCGTCTGGTGGTATAGCAGTACTGGTGGTGTGGGTATGGGTGGTGGTTTTTGTTGGTTTGGTGTTAGCAGTATGGTGGTTCAGTCTTTTGTTTGTTTTGTGTTGTGGTGTGCGTGCTGGTGGTGGTAGTCAGTGTGGTGGTGGTGGGGTATGTGGTGGTAGTCTCTGTGGTGGTAGTAGAGTTGTGTTTCTGTGGTTTGTGTGTGTAGCGTCTGGTGGTGGTGCGTCTGGTTTTATCTGTGGTGTGTCGTTTTTTGACTACTGGTTTTTGTCGCAGTACTGGGTGTTGCTAACATACTGGTGGTTAATTGTTTTGGCAATACTGGTGTGGTTACTTTTTTTCTTGTCTAAGACTTGTTGGTGCTTTCTTGGTGTTTGTGAGTAGCAGTACTGGTGGTGGTAACTACTGTTTAATATGGTGGTGTTAGCAGTGCTGGTGGTGTATGGGTTGGTTTGTTATGGTGTGTTGCGTGCTGGTGTGGTAGCAGTTGGTGTGGTAGCGGTTTGGTGGTCGTTGTGGTGGTTGCAGTTGGTGGTGGTATGCTGGTGGTGTTGTTGTTGTTTGGTGTCAGTACTTTATTTTTGTGATACTGTTGGTGTAGTTTTGTGGTGTAGGTTGTGTGTGCGTCTGTGGTGGTTGTTGTGTTTTTTAGATGTGTGTTGTTGTTGTTAGTGCATTTTTTTTGTTAGTTGGGGTTGTTGTGGTGGTACTTTTATTTGTGTGCAGTGCTGTGTTGTAGTGTTGGTGTGTGTTTTGGTGGTTTGTGTGACTTTGTTGGTGTGTGTGGTGTGTACTGGTGGTGTCCGGTTGTGTTGTCTTGTTGTTAGTTGGTGGCGTGTTTGTGTGGTGTTTGTTTTTTGTGGTTACTGGTGGTAGTAGGTGTGGTGGTTTTTGTTGTACGTACTTTGATCGTCTGTGGTGGTAGCTGCTGTGTGTGATTTGTATTTTTACTACTGTGTATGATCTGTGTTGAGTATTGTGGTGGTGGCAATTGTCTCATTTTTTTTATTGGTGGTTGCGTGTGGTGGTGAGTCAGTCTGGTGGTTAGTATCTGGTGTGTAGAGTATTTGTTCGTGTGTGGTGTTACTGGTGGTTGTAGCAGTTGTGTTAGTATGGTGTTTATTTGTACATATGGTGTTAGCATACTGTGGTAGTGACATACTGGTGTAATATGTGTGTGTTTGTTGCGTATGTGGTGCCGGTCTGTGGTGGTGGCAGTGTGTGGTAGTAGCTATACTGTGGTGTACTCTGTTGTGCATCTGTGGTGGTTCTTTGGTGTACTTTTTAATATGGTGGTTATATTTGTGTGTTATTTGTGGTACTACTGTGTGTAGCAGTGTGTTTTTTGGTGTGGTCTGTGTTACTTTGTGTCGTTTGTTGTTGTTTTTTGTGTTGGCATTTTTGTGCATTATGGTGGTGATAGTATGGGTGTAGTGGCAGTTCTTGTTTCTTGTGTTCTGGTGGTTACTTGGTGGTTTTGTTTTACTGGTGGTGTGGGGTACTGGTGGTGGTGGCAGTACTGTTGGTGTAAGCGAGTGGTCTGATGGTGATAGCTGCTGGTGGTATAGCAGTACTTGGTGTAGGCAGTACTGGGTGTGCTGTGGTGGTGTTGGTGTTGTTTTTGGTGGTGGTTGTAGCGATCTTGTGATAACATACTGGTGGTGGCTATCTGGTGGTGTGTGCTTGGTGGTGGTAGCATACTGGTGGTGGTCTTTGGTGAGTACGGTATGTGTGGTAGCATACTGGTGGTATAGCAGTACTGGTGGTAGTGCGTGCTGGTGTAATTAACAGTTGTTCTTGTCTTCTTTGTTTGTGATATTTTGTGGTTTGTTTTGTGTCTTCTTTCTTTTTTTTTAGCAGTTGTTTATTGTGTGGTTAATGTTGTGTGATAGCGGTGCTGGTGGTGAGTAGCAGTACTGGTGGTTGACTACTGGTGGTGATACAGTATGATTGTTATCTTGGTGGTGTGCATACTGTGGTAGTGCATACTGGTGGTGATCTATGGTGGTGGTAGCAGTACTGGTGGTGGTGTTGTGGTGTCAGTGGTAGATTGTTGATCGTTTGGTTACTCGTTTATCAGTACTGGTGGTGGTCTAGCGGTACTGGTCGTGTCATTGTTTGGTTTGGTTTTGTTAGCTATACTGGTGTAAAGTACTGGTGGTGGTAAGCAGTACTGGTGGTGGTAGTCATTTTTTTGTTTGTACGGTGTTTATACTATTGGTTGGTACTGTGGTGGTTGCATACTGTGGTTTGTACTGGTGGTGTAGCAGTACTGGTGGTTAGCTACTTGTATAGATTTTGTGTTTTTTGGTAGTGGTGCTGTGGTGGTCGGTACTGGTGGTGGTAGCGTCTGTGGTGGTAGCTATTGGTTGCTGTGGTGTTTACTGTGGTATATTGTGTGGTAGCGGTTTTGTGTATACTGGATGGTGTCTTGTTGTAGTACTGTGTGATTGTTGTGTTGTGATTTGTTGTTGTTGTTAATTTTTTTTTGTTGTTGTTATTTTTTTTGGTTATCTTGGTGGTGTGTCATCTTGGTGGTATTTTGTGTAGTGGAGTGCTGTGGTGGTGTAGCAGTATGTGGTGGTAGCGTACTGGTGGTGTCTCATTGGTGTGTGAGTTGTGGTTGGAGTCTTGGTGTGTTTTGGTTTTTTTTTGTGCGTATGGTGGTTAGCTTGGTGTGGTCGTATGTTTACATTGTGGTTTTTTGGTGGTAGTAAGTCTGTGTCGTTTGTGGTGGTATTTGCAGTTGGTTTAGGTTTGGTATAAATTGGTGGTGTTTTTCTACTGTGTTGCGTTTTGGTTTGTTTAGCAGTCTGGTGGTAGTTGTGGTATGGTGGTTGCATTTATTTTTTACTTGGTGGTGGTATCGTGCTGGTGGTGTGGCGGTATGGTGGTGTCATATGTGTTCATCTTTTTTGTTGGTTTTGTGTGGTGCTGGTGTGGTGGTAGCGTACTGTGGTGTAGCAGTACTGGTGGTGTGGCATGCTGGTGGTTAGTAGCAGTTGGTGGTGGTGGCAGCGTACTGGTGGTGAGTAGCAGTACTGGTGGTGGTAGCGTACTGGTGGTGGTAGCGGTGCTGTGGTGAGAGTTGTGGTTTTTTGTTTTATTGGTGTATCTGGTGGTGGTCTCTGTGGTAGTTGTTTACTTGTTTTTTTTTATTGGTGGTTTACTGTGGTTTAAGTTGTGGTGTGCAGTACTGGTGGTAGTCGTTGTTGGTTTGTACTATTGTGGTGGTAACATACTGGTGGTGTGTCCTTGGTGTTCTTGGTGGTGTACTTTTGCGTGTGTGGTGTGTATGTGGTTATAGCATATGGTGGTAGTTGTCTGTTAGTAATATATTTTTTTTATCGTTCTGTGTGGTTTTTGTTTGGTGTTACAGTATTTGGTGCAGTGTGAGGTGGTAGTGCGAGTGTTGGTGGTATATTGTGTGGTGTAGTACTGTGTATAGCAGTACTGATTGTGTAGATTGGTGTGGTGTGTCTGTGGTGATTTTGTAGTGCAATCTGCTGGTTTCATCTGTGGTTGCATATGTTGGTGGTATAGCAGTTGGTGTTTGTTGTGGTGAAGTACTCTTTTTTACTGGTGGTGGTAGCTGTACTGGTGGTGTGTTGTTTTTTTGATCTGGTGGTGTACAGTACTGTGTAGTACTACTGGTGGTGGTGTCGTCTGATGTGTAATTGGTGGTTTCGTCTGGTGGTTTTTTTTTTTGTTGTGTGGTATTGTTATGTGCTGTGTTTTGTGTGTAGAGTATGTGTGTCTGTGTTTTTTTTCTTGTGGTTCATTGGTGGTGGTATTGTTGGTAGTTATTTTGTCTTGTTAGCGTATGAGGTGTATAACATCTGTGGTGTTTGGTGGTGGTATATCTGTGGTTATCTTGTTTTTTTTCGGTACTAATTGGTGGTGGATGCATTTTTGTGGTTGAATTGGTAGTGGCAGTTGGTGTGTGAGTACTGTGGTGAGTAGCTCTGGTGGTGGTAATTTTGAGTAGCAGTACTGGTGTTATCAGTACTGTGGTTAGCATCTGTGTATTACTTGTGTTTGCATTTGTTAGTCTGGTGTGTTCTGGTGGTGTGCTCTGTGAGCAGTTATGGTGGTGGTAGTTTTACTGTTTTATACTGGTGGTGGTATTCTGTGTGTTCTTGGTGTAGTAGCAGTGTGGTGTGAATGTACTTTGGTGAATTGTTTTTGTTTTGCGTCTCTGTGGTAGCTGTGTTGGTATCTTGGTGGTAGTCAGTGCTGTGGTGTTGGCGTCTGTGGTGTTAGCACTACTGGTGGTTCTTGTGTTCTTTATGTGGTTGTTTGTGTTCTTTGTTGTTGTGTGTGGTTTTTTTGTTGTTTTTGAGTAAGTACTGTGTTGCTACTGGTGGTTAGTTGTGTGGTAGCGTATGGTGGTTAGCGGTCTTTGGTAGCTGTTTTAATATTTTTTTAGTTGTGGTGGTATTTTTTCTGTGTTGCAGTATGGTGGTTAGCAGTACCTGGTGGTTACCATTGTGTGTGCTGGTGGTGTGCAGTATGTTTAAGCAGTGCTGAGGTGGTAGAATCTGTGTGTGCGTACTTTTCAGTCTGGTGGTGGTAGTAGCAGTGCTGTTTAGTAGCGTACTGGTGGTATTGCTTGATGGTGTTCTTGTGTTGTTAGCAGTATGTGGTTGTAGTACTGTGGTGTAGGTGTGATGTGTGCTTTGGTGGTTATGGGTGTGGTGTGTAGGGTATGGTGTGTGCATCTGGTGGTGGTCGTTTGGTGGTGTAGAGTTGTGGTGTAGTTGGTGGTATTCTTGTGGTGTAGCGTACTGGTGGTGGTAGTCCAGTGCTGGTGTTAGTGGCAGTCTGGTGGTATAGCGTGTGTGTATCTGTGGTGTAGCGTGCTGGTGGTGTAAGCGGTTGGTGGTTGTGTAGCATGCTGGTGGTGTAGCAGTACTGGTGGTGTTCTGTAGAGTACTGTGGTGATCTACTGTGGTTATCTTTTTGGTGCTGGTGGTTGTGGTACTATGTGTTTACTGGTGGTGGTCGCGTGCTGGTGGTGGTCGTACTGGTGGTATAGCAGTACTGGTGGTGGTAGCGGTGCTGGGTGGTGATGCTTGGTGGTTGTATGTGTTTTCTTTTCTTTGTTTGTATAAATCTGGTGGTGATAGAATCTGTGTTTCTGTGTATCTTTGTGTGTTTTGTTTTACTGGTGGTGGTAGCGCACTGCTGTGGTAGTGGCAGTACTGGTGGTGAGTGTCTTGATGCTGAGTGGTAGTAGCAGTACTGGTGGTGGTAGCTGCTGGTGGTGTAGCAGTCTGTGTGTAGCAATACTGGTTGGTGGTAGGCAGTTTTAGCAGTACTGGTGGTATAGCAGTGCTGTGGTTAGCAGTTGGTGGTGTGCAGTACTTGGTGTATAGTTGGTGGTTACATACTGTGTAGTCTTACTGGTGTTGTATACTGGTGGTGTCATTTGGTGGTATGGCAGTCCTGGTGGTGGTAGCAGTATGTGTTCAGTATGTGGTGTTATCTTGTTATACTGGTGGTGTAGATTGGTGGTAGTATCTGGTGTTACAGTGCTGTGTTTAGTCTTTGGTTAGCTTTTTTGGTTTTTTTGTGGTTGTTGTTTAGCAGTGCTGGTGGTAGTGCAGTACTGTGTAGTAGCAGTACTGGTGGTTAGATTCTTTTCGTGCTGTGTGTTTATATTGTTATATCTTGTTTTTGTGTCGTACTGTGTATTAGTATGTTTTATTTTCAGTTTTTTTTTCTTGTCATTGTTTCGTTGGTGGTAGTAGCAGTGTATGGTGATTTATTTGTGCGGTACTGGTGGTGGTGTTATGTGGTGGTCGTGCTGTGGTTAGTGGTACTGGTGGTGTGGTCTGTTTCTGGTGGTGTCCAGTCTGTGTGTATACATCTGTGGTGGTAGCCCATGTTGGTGTTCTGTTACTTGTGGTGTGTTACTGTGGTGTACATATGGTGGTGATATACTGGTGGTTATGTTCTGGTGTTAGCAGTATGGTGGTAGTAGGGTGCTGTGGTGTAGCGGTTACTGGTGATGGTGCAGTGTGGTGGTGTGGTACTGTGGTAGTTAGTTGATTGGTGTGATACTAATTATATTGGTTGTAGCAGTACTTGGTGTCTTATGTGTTGAGACTGGTGGTGAGTTAGCTGCACTGATGGTGGTGGTTGGTGGTTAGCATTCTGTGGTAGTAATTTTGTATTTGGTTCTTTTTTTTTCAGTGTGGTGTTGTTTTATTTTTTGTTTTTTTTTGCTTAGTTATCTTTGCAGTCTGAGGTGGTGGTAGTGCGTCTGGTGATTGTCAGTTTTTCTTGTGTGGTATATTTGTGTTTGTGTGTGGCAGTCTTTGTGTGTAGTACTGGTGGTAGTAGCGGTACTGGTGGTGGTACGTACTGGTGGTGATAGATACTGGTGGTTCCAGTACTGGTGTGTGAGTTTGTGTGTGTGGGTACTAGTGGTAGTAGCAGTTGGTGGTGGGTACCATGCTTGGTTAAGCGTGCTGGTGGTGTACAGTTGGTGTGAGTGGGTATGGTGGTTAGCAGTGCTGGTGGTGTAGTAGCATACTGGTGGTAATATCGCATGGTGGTAGTGCATGCTGGTGGTTACCATCTGGCGGTGGTAAGCACGTGCTGACGGTGGTAGCGGTGCTGGTGGTGGTGAGCGAATGCTTGGAGGTGGTAGCGAATACTGGTTTAAGCATATTGTGGTATAGCAGTACTGGTTAGTACAGTATGGTGGTATGTAGTTGGTGGTAGTAGCAGTATGGTGGTGGTAGTAGCATATGTGGTTAGCGGTATTTGTGGTCATATGTGGTTAGTGTACTGTGGTTAGCAGTGCTGTGTGTTCGCATTCGCTGATGGTTATATAGTGGTGGTAGTAGCGGTACTGTTGTAGTATGAGTGCTGTGGTAGTGGCAGTGCTGATGGGGTTGAGTGGCGGTGCTGGTGAGTGGGGCGGTACTGGTGGTGAAGTATACTGGTGGTAGTAGGTGCTGGTGGTGTAATTTGGTGTAGCAGTTGGTGGTGGTTTCAGTGCTGGTGGTGGTGGCATACTTGGTTTGGTACTGGTGGTGGTGGCGGTGCTGTGTGTTTTGTGTAGCCCCTAGTTACCCCTGGTTACCACAGTGTGTCAGCTGTACTTTACATACAGTTACTGTGACTGTGATTAGCGTAACATAACGCTATGCATATGCTAAGCACTGACTGAGTAGTCTCACAATGAAATATCCTATATCCTCACCTCTCATGCACAGTGAGATGTTCTCTTGGCCTTGTTTATAGCTCCACAGTCCCCATAACCTGAAAATGTTTGTTTTATTTTTATCCCCACTAGCTGGAAAATGTTTGTTTGATTGCAAATTTTAGCTATTTTTGCTGTATAAGCCAACTTCCGTCACTCATCTACAAGTCGTTGATGCACCACTACAATCCCAACAGGTCTTCTCCCAAAATCCACAAACTACCTCTCACAACCTATTCGTGTTTTGCTTCCCCCTTCACAGGCATTACAAAGTACCTCTACTAGAGTATAAATAGATACACCTACATAAACAAAGGGGTTAATTTTGGAGTCTAAAAATAATGAATTACAATTCCTATCTTTCTTAACCAAATCTCTAGATATAAATATAATATAGATACAGATATAATACAACACTTCAACATATTTTTGAGGAATTTGTTTACTCTGTTTTTTCCATTTTCCAGCTAATTGCACTAAGGTTAAATATCTTAATCATATATATATATATCTAGTTTAGTTTAGCAATACCCCCTCCCGGTTTAATCAAGAGGTTAACTAAGGAACAAATGCTTCTTACCAATTGTAGCCAATGATAATATTCAATCTTCACCTATAAAGTAACCTAATAGTAACCAATAAGTAACATTAACTAACCAATAGTAACCTGTAGTAACAAAGTAGTAACTCTCAGTAACCTATAGTAACATATATAACCAATTAGCAACCAATAGTAAGCATTAACTAACCAATAGTAATCTAGTAGTAACAAATATAACCTACATAACCTATATACATATATCTTAATCTACAATATCCTATATAACATATATAACATTAACTAACCAATAATAACCTACATTAACCTATATAACATATATAGTACCAATATAATATCGATTAAGCCAGCATATACCACCTTGCATACCACTGCTGCTTACATTCCTAAAAACTAAGCAGGTTGGTCCTATGAGGAACCAATGGTGTTGGAAGTGGTGTTGGAGGGCTAGAGGTGCTCTTTCCTCTGGTCTAAAAAATATGCCCGGGGGCAGTGAATGAGGACATTGTCCTGTGTAGGTTTGCTATCTTTCGGATGGGGCGTGATGTCCTGACTCTCTCGTCTTAGATCTACTTGCACTTATTTAAGGTTGACTGTTAACCCTGGTTTCCTGTTAATTCCCAAATCTTCCCCACCATCCCAGTCACCTAATCATCCCTTCCAATTGGCTTGTTCTTCCCTCTCCCATATAACTATTCCCCAGGTTGTTGCTGAGAATGTGTTCTCAGTCAAAACACACTAATAAAATAATGATACAAAAAAGTAACCTACTGAAACTACTAATATTCACACCATAACATATATAACCAATTATTCTATCATTTAAATAATATTTCACCTCACACTTCCATCAATGATATGAACCAGGAGAGCAACACCCCAAATCATTTAACTTAAAGATAAACCAACTGATATACTGCACTTCCTCTCTATAAGGGGTCAATATCAACTAAGGAGCAGGTCTAAGATGGACTTGAACCCACATGTATAAAGTGATCTGCTGATGTTAGATTATCATCTACAACCTATTCAATCTTTTTCACTTAATTTCTGTGGGCCCTACTAGTACCAAATAACTCCCCTACAGTACCGTCCGTTTACTCCCTACTCATTCAGGGTTTTCTTTATTTTTACCTATTTTCTCTTGTACAATAATAGTAAACATCAAAACTATTAAATAACACTTTCTTTAATTTAAACAATAATTATATTTTATATTTATTCTCCGTAGCCACCCTTTGCCTTGATGATCTTTGTTCACTCTTGTCATTCTCTCACACAGCTTCATAGGTAGGTCACCTGAGTTATTTCATTAACCTTTAGGGCTAGGGGCAGCATTGACCCCGTATAACATACCCGATTTAATCTAATTTACCACTCCTACTCAGTAACTAGAATATCATATATTATTACATATATAAACCTAAATTTTCTAAAACTGTTTGAATAGTTCTGTGAGTATAACAAACTCAAATGGCAGGTCAAAACCTGAGAGATTCCTTTACAGGAAGTGGCCTGTCTACCATTTCTGAACTTCTTTGCCATCTCTATCATTTACTAAGGATCTCTCTTTTTCTTTACACTTCCCACTCTTCCATGGCTCCTCATAGCCCGGGAAAAAGAGAATATCGTTCCTTCCAGCCCCAGGCTGAAACACATTCTCGCTCTTTCTCTAAGTGAGCCCATCAAAAACACTAAACTTATGCTGCGTGCCCACCCCCCCTATGGGATTTTTCCTCTGTTTGCCGAAAAGGAATTCCCTTATTTTCTTTTACAAAAATACTAAAAATTATTTTAAACGTTACTGCTCGGCTATACGGCAATGAATACTTTGAATTTTATTGTCTAAGCCCACACTTCTTTACTATTTCGGATAGTGTTGAGCATACAAAAACCCCTAATCGATATAACATGGATTATTTTGGACCAAACCAACATTTGTTATTGAAGTATCCTGGTGTGCATTCTGGCAAACAACAAAAGATAATACATTTTTATAATAGTAAAATATGATTATGGTGAGTGCTAAACTTGCCGATGTTACTAAATCAGCCCTATGCCTGGGCTATCTTTAGAATTTCAAATGTGCTTTCACAAAAAACTATTTTAAAATCGGACATATCAGTGCAATATGAGGAGGTCTTATCTATAATTCTTAAATATTGTTATTTTTTTACTTTATCTATATTTTAATGTTAGCGAATTCCCTAATTTCGCGGGGGATTATGCTAGTTCTGAGCTCACTCAATAAGCTGGTTTTTGATATAAATATGAACTTGATTGAACAAAACATGCATTTTTATACTAATTCCTGGGTTGTCATCTGATGGATCATCAAAGGTGAGTGCTCATTTAGCTGTCTTTTGGGTTTTGACATTATATTGCTAGTGAAAAATGGGTGTCTGATTATTTCTGTTTCTCTTGAATAATCTATGTTTTAGCTTCGTTTAAAGCCTTTTTGAAATCACAGTGTATTAGATTCTATCTTATCTTTAATGCTTATTCTATTTTTTGCCACAGGCTAGGTGGCTTTACTAGGTGGGATTCGTCCCTCCAATTCTATAGGGTTAACAGGTGTGCCTTCTTAAAAAGATTATTTTGTGGAATTTCTTTCCTTCTTAATGCGTTTGAGCCAATCAGTTGTGTTGTGACAGGTAGGGGTGGTATGAAGATGCCCTATTTGGTAAACGACCAAGTCCATATTATGGCAGAACATTTCAAAATCAAGCTAAAAGAAACAACAAAGTTTCTACAGGGTGACCTATCCAAAAGCACTATGTTAACTGGCTCTAATGAGGCTCCACAGGAAACATAATTACTCTGCAGAGGATGTTCTTGATTACCCAGTCAGATTGCAGCCCAAATAGATGCTTCCTGCGCAGTTAAAGTAACAGACACATCTCAACATTAACTGTTCAGAGGACTGAGTGATTCAACCTTCATATCTTGCTGCCAAAAACACTACTAAACCGCAATCTTAAATCTGTCCTTTGGCTATACTCCTATTTGAGTTTTTTTCTTGTGAGACCAGAGTAGGTAACGATGGTCTCTGCATGTTTGTTCCCACCGTGAAGCATGGAGGGGGGGGTGTGTGATGATGTGGGGGTGCTTTGCTGGTAACACTCCGTCAGTGAGGCACACTTAACCAACATGGCTACCACAGCATTCTGCACGATATGGCATCCCATCTGGTTTGAGATTTGTTTAACACTTTTTGTTACTATGTAATTCCATATGTGTTATTTCATAGTTTTACAATAATAGTGAAGTCGATCAATTAGAAAATAGTAAAAATGAAGAAAAATGCTTGAATATAGTTGTGTCCAAACTGTTGATGGTTCAGAAATCTGTTCAATAGCAAAAATATTTGATAACTTTTATTAATTAAAAAAGACAAAGAGGAAACTACTTTGAGAAATTCAACTCAATGATGTCCTTTTATATGACAAAGACAGGACAGAAGAGACGGAGACGACGAGGACGAAAATAAATAATAGAATGATTAACGATGGGTCCTAATAATTTACCAGTACACGGGGTACCAGTCACCCGTCCATGTGCATGGAGTGCGAGGTAGTTGAGGAGCAGATACAGTATACCATACAGGTAGGGGTAAAGTGACTAAACCAAAACTATTATACTTGAATAACAACCTCACTGTTGCCCCTAGTACCTCATCTCAAACATCCTACATGGATATATCAAATATCTTCGATGGTGTGAAGCCTACACTTGGATGGTGTGGCACCCCTACTTGGATGGTGTGGCAGCCTACTTGGATGGTGTGGCAGTCTAATTGATTACATTTAGATTTGTTTTCACTGGTCTACACAAAATACCCTAAAATGTCAAAGTGGAATTATGTTTTTCAAATGTTTTACAAATAATAAAAAATGAAAAGCTGAAATGTCTTGAGTCAAATAAATATTCAACTCTTTTATTATACAAGCCTAAATAAGTTCAGGAGTAAATATTTACTGTACAGATCACATTATATTTCATAATATATTTAAGCCTGGTTTTTGAATGACTACGTTATCTCTTTACACCACATATTCAATGATATGTAAGGTCCTTTGGTTGATCAGTGGATTTCAAACACGGATTTAACCACAAAGACGGACTTTTTCCAATGCCTCCAAAGGCACCTATTGGTAGATGGTAAAAATAAAAACCAACATTAATATCCCTTTGGCATGTAAAGTTATTAATTACACTTTGGATGTTATCAATACCCCCAGTCCTCAAATCGCCCCATCCTAACTCAGTTCGTAGAGGACAGAAAAGCCTCTCATTTTCATGAGGCAAGTGATCTTTTAAACATTAAGTTTAACCATGTTAGGCTAGGGGCATATTACACGGATAAACCTCCCGAGTTTAATCTAGTTACTACTCCTGCCCAGTAACTAGAGATATGCATATAATTATTGGCTTTATAATATTTCTAACTGTTTGAATGGTTCTTAGTCATAACAGAATCTATGCAGCAAAAACCTGAGAAGATTCCATACAGGAAGTGCCCTCTCTACAAGTTCTTGTTCTTCTTGGCTCTGTTTATTGACAAATATCTTTGCTTAACGTACACTTCCTCTCCCGGCTCTCAAACCCGGGAAAAATAAATTATTCACCTCTGGCTAAAAACATTAGCGTTTGGATAGTGCCGGTCCAAGTACTATAACTCACTCGTCCCGGATCCCATGCTTTTATTTTCTCTCTCTTTGACTCTTTCCCTTTTTTTCATTTTTTCTCATTATTCCGAAAATCTCCTTTCGGCAAACAGAGGAAAAAAATCACACGGCGGGTCGGGTCCCGCAGCCGTACCAATCCCTTGATCCACCTATTTTTTCCCTGGGCTGAACATTTTTCCCCTGACGCCTATGGATACGTAGGAGTTCACTTAGAGCAGAAATCTTTAGTAAAAGATGAGATGGAAAGTTATGTCACCGTCAAATTTTTCCATTTTCTGTATTCCTCCCATTCATTTTTTTCTTCCATATTATATATTGCATATTCTTCTGTCCTTCACTTACAAAATTTAAAAATGTTTTCTATAATTCTTTGAATAACGGTTTTATTATTTTATCAGTTTGTGATTATATTTCTATAAATTATATTCATCTCATTCGGCCCATTAAATTTTAATCTACTTTATACCAAAACATACATTATTGTTAACATGAAGTCCTATGAGTGCCATCTGATTAAATCGTCAAGTATCTTATTGTAGCTGTATTTCTGGTTTTTGTCGCCTCTTCTTCTAATGGCTGTGTGGTTTTTCTTGTCAAGGTGATATCCTAACATAATTATTTTTCTTTTCTGTATAAGCTTTTTTGAAATCGTACAATGTGGATTTGATTGCGTAGTCTTATCTATATGGTTATAACACTAGTATGTGAGAAATTTGAATCATGGATTTTGGTGGTTTTATGGTTGCCCCATGCTATTTCCTGTGTTGTGTGTTCCTATTGAACACACATCCACATACCCAAAAGAGGTTAACAAAAGCACTACCACCCCCTGATCTTTCTGTCCTGCGTATAAAACAAGCAAGATTATATAGATTATATTTTTAGGTCCTTCTTCACCACGATTCAGATCACAGTTCTTCAGTCCGTTGATAGGATAGTCTCGAACACTCTCCAGTTTGTTCTCCAGTGATTTATTGCATTCAGCCATTAGAATAAAGCGTAGTTTCGGCGGATAACACATTTCCCGCCGCCTTTTCCTTTTTAGAATCTCAG